>NW_009594870.1:0-20529 GCF_000690535.1 Cariama cristata
TAATAATAATAATAATAATAAAAACCCCAGGAGACGCTGGAGGATAACACGAGGCAACACCTCAAAACTGGCGCTGGGAGTAAGGCTGGTCTTGGGGAGATGTGAGCAGTATGGGAGCTTCTGATCTGTGTCGGTGGGCCAGAGCACATCGCCCACCATCAGTGCCCCAGCGATGGCAGGGAGGCCGTGGGTGAAGCCATCCAGCCCTGGGTGCTGCTGCCCTGGCATCTCTGGGGACAGGCCCTGCGAAGGCGTGCGTGGGGTGGGTTTGCTCGGTTTGTCGAACCGCAGATTGTGGTGGGGTGACTCAGACCGGGTTTTCATTGCGGTGTGACCTCTCTTGTCCTGCCCAAGCACCACTGGCAGCCCCAGGGCCAGACAAGAACTCCGGTGGCCATGCTGAAGCACTTTATGAGGATCTGCACCTTTCCCTTTGCCAAGGCAATCACAGTCAGCCCCAGCTGACCAGAGCCTGTTTATTTGAGGTGATGGGGGAGCTTTGTCAGGAGTTTAGGCTGGCAGCATCGTTTTAGGTCAGAATCAATCTGAGTAAATAAATCCATGCACGGAGCTGGCTGGATGGTGCAGCTGGTGCTGGAGGAAATCTCTGAGCAACTCCAGCACAGCCGTGCCTTCCAGCTTTAGAAACCTAGGAAAGAAGATCAATACAACAATAGGCTACCTACATAAGCCAATGCCATTCCATAGTTCTTGGCTTTTAGCTGTACACTTTGCTGATACATAAAACCCCAGAGATTCTGCAATGATGTACATCACGTAACACAATCATCCATGAGCATGCAATCAGGTTTGTTTGTATCTTATTTAAACATCACTCAGAGGATGAAATAAAAGCTATATTTCTCATCTTAGCTTCCAAAGCTGGCCAAAACAAGCGACGGGCTTAGAGTCATTCAGGGAATATCTGGTTTATCTAAGCACGTCCAATGATGTTTTGGGAGGAAGCATGCAGTGAGTTAAAAACAGGTTAAGGCACTAGCTTGGGAGTCTGGAGACCTGGTGTCAATTCCCAGCTATGCCACAGACTCCCGGTGTGACCTGAGGCAAGCTATTTCCCTCCCAAAACACTTTCGTAGTCAGAGAAGGCAAAATCCTACTTCATGTGAGTTTTGCCTTTGACTTCATGGAGCCAGCTCCCACCCACGCACTTCAGAGCTTAAAAATTAAATACAGGCTTGAGCACCTTGCTGAATTAGTGCCAGAACTTCACTGCGTTCCAGCTTCCTACAGCTAGAAGAGGAACCAAGATCACTTCCCCATTCCCACTTGCTTTGCATGCTTAGGCCGAAGTCTGTTTGGCGTGGAACTGAGTGTAATTGCTGGGACTGTGCTTATGCACTGGCCTGTTCCCCTGATAAACTGCGCTCAAGTGAGAACCAGACTTGTCGGGGGCCTCACGTTTGGCTGCCTTCATTTGCACTCGGATGCTGTTGTACCATACCAGCCTCTTCGCACTGAGAGGGGCTTTCTTCGCTGCTGGCAGGTAACTGGGAATTAATCATTCACGGTTCATGTTAATAGAGAAAAATCAGTGTCTCTGCTTAGACAAATGGTTAGGTTTCTAGTAAAGGACTCCCTTACTTGTAAGGCCTCTTCATTTTTTCATGGAGTGGTCTGTTGTGACAGTGTACAGCTAAGTTTATACAACTGGCACCTTAGAGCGCTCCCCTAAACAGGATATTCCTGTTGGCGAAGGACTGTGCATTTGCTTAAACCAACAGTTGTAAGTTTCAGCAACCCTTGACAGGTACAAACAAGGAACCACACTGATAGCTGAGGGGAGGAGGGATTACTACGCTTAAACAAGAAATAGACTTTGGCATTTACATGCATATCACGGATACGCTCTACAAGGTAAACAAATATGGCATAAAAGCATATTTGGCTATTCAAATGACCTGATTGTTCCTATTATGATGATGTCTCCCGGCATGTATTTAGTAACATGCTAATTGACTTTGCATGCATCAGGAAGAAAACTTTTCACTATCTGTTTCAGGATGGTTTCTGACGGTGTTTTCTTTCAAGTTTTATTTATTTCAGAGGACTGTTTGAAATGAAAATAGATCTTGGCTCTTGCTGACACACCAGGCTGCTTGTGCCAGGGCTGATGTTTACCAGGGTGCAGGCACTAAGGCCAGACCTCCGCAGGCTGCTGTGAGCAGACCTGGATCCAAGTCAGGCGTTTGCAGCTCCCTCCTCCAGGTCCAGGTCCAGGCCCTCTTCTTGCTCAGACAGTTGACGTGCTGGTGGCTCGGCTCAGCTTGGCCAAGCACACAGCAGTGACTTCTGAGCTGCCTCCACTTACACCCTGGATATGCAAAGCAGGAACTAAAGACAGCCTCGGTGAGGCTCGAGGTTATTTAAGCCTCAGGTACATATGCATGGCTCCAACCTGACGGTTACAGCCAACATTAAGCTAACGAGCAAGACCGAGGCCCTCCAGGACATTCAGCGAACTGCTCACCCCTCCGCACTAGGTTTTTGATTTCAGCATTAGATGCGTCAAGCAGTTTGCTTAGCTCTTCTGAGCAGGAAGTTAGAAAGTCCACGGGGGAAGCAGAAAGCAAACAGGCCGTTCAATTCAGTGGCCCTCTGTGCTGGGGACGTGCATTAGGACAGCAAATGAGGTTTTTAGACATCTGACTGATAAAATGGTTATTAATGCTTCTCTAGTTATGAGAACAAATTTGTTCTGGTCATATGGCAACAGTTGGCAAGCTGAATCATAACCAGCAAGATAAACACTTGTGGTAAAATAACCTTTGCCCCCACATTCAAGCTAAGTGGGTAAAATTAATCTAATCAATCTGTTTTACCCTTGTCACATCTACAAATCTTCTGGGAACTCGCACAAAATTTCCCCATGTACTAGTTGTTTAATGTGGTTTGAGGGTTATCTTCATGGAGAAAGTCAGACAGGTAGATGGTCTGCAAAGATTTTAAAAGCACCGTGTTTGTTGACTGTGGGGTAATAGAGATGCCAGGGCCACGCTTCTGCTCCTGCATAGCCGCTGTATCCAGCCAGCCGTGGCAGGGACCACTGCAGGGTAGCACGCAAAGGAAAACAGCAAACAGCTTCCCTCCCCCTTGGCAAATTGCTACTCGCTGAGGTGCACAGCTTGAAATTTCATCAGCCGGTACTCAGGCACACATGCAACTCCCTTCCCCCACAGATGACAACATGTTATGCATAATCGTGCTAGCAGAGCCCGGTAATGTGGTCATTCACAGTCACCTCACAACCAATGGATGTCAAAGGCAACTGCCTTTCAGATAGTACTTGTGAGGGGGTCAAACTCGGTTTCAGGCTCCGCACACTCTGACGAGCATGCAAAAAATTCATCCCTGGCTTATACAACTTGGCGACGTGGTGATAGCTTGCTTTTTAGAAACAGACCAAAGGTCTTGCAGCCTCTGGAGGCATAACCCTTCTTTATCCATAATCGTGGACGCTTCTTAGAAGGAGAGAGGCTCCAGGTACCTGCCAAAAGGAGCCCTGGTAGCCCAGGCTGTCCTCTGGCCAGAACCCTAGCAGCGCTGCCAGCCCTCCTAGCAGGGACCAAGCAGAGACCCCAGGCTGCTGCTGCCACACCTACCACACCGCCGCAGGCATGGAAACACCTGCAACTTCAGGGAAAATGCATTTAGAAACAAAGCAGGGGGAACAAGAGATATAGAGGAAGGAGTTAAGAGTCTGTCAGCATCTAGGAATGGTCCTCTGAAGCCTTCCTGAGGCACTGCAGCCAGCAGCCCAGTTTTAAAAGATGCAGTAGGCTGGCATTTTTGGAAGTGCAGCCCCGACTCTAAGTGGCAATAGCTGTGCATGGTCAGTGGGGCCTTGATTTTGTCTGGGCTTGAAGGCACTGCCATCATATAAATAACCACCAAACATTTCAAAGCCTTTGAAAACATTTCGTTTAATTTAACATTTTAATGCTAGGAATGGGCTAGGGTTTAGGTGTGGTGGTTTCACATATTTTTGGAACCTGTTTATCCATCTTTTATTAAGACTCTGAGAAGGCAGCTCAAAATACTTCAGTGACTCCAGTGATGCTGTAATTTCTGCTTCTTTGTTTTCTGAACATGATTAAGTTAAATTCCTGTCTCCATCTCAAGCTGCTTCCTGGAGAGACACTTAGAGGCCAGCATCACAAGGATTGGATTGGTTTGGTTTGATTTGATTTCAGATCAATGGCTGAGCTGGTGAGCAAAGGCGTGAAAACCTGTTTTACATCTGGTGTATCTTAGACTTACCCTGTCAATCTACCTTCCAGATAGAATTTGTATTTTGTCTTCTTTTATTTAAGATGACAAGTGAGTAATTATTAATAAAGTATATCCTGTCCTGACAATGCTTGCTGTCTTTTCACAAACTGATATACTTCAACGGTGGAAAATTAGCAGTGGAAGCATTACTCCGACTGCCAAGATTTCAGCCAGCATCTCATCACAAGGGCAGAGTTTTTCAAAATGTCTTTGTCCATGGTTGCCCCATCTGAAGCAGCCTGAAGGACTTTAGCATTAAGATACTTGGTTTTTTTCCTGCCCTGCTGCTTCTCCCAAAACAAAACGCAAGTGAGAGTAGCCCAGCTTTATTGACCATCTCGGTATCCACAGAACCATGTGCCTTGAAGGGATGTTTGTCACCATGTCTCTGGCTAGCTGCTGATAATATAGACCAGTATGCACAAGGAGAGGATTGTTAGTAAAGCATAAGGAGTAACTTCATGTGCTGTGCAATACAAAGGCAGTTTAAGGAAAATTTTGTGCATATGAAGAAGCAGAATTTAGATCTGGAAAAGTCTTCCTCTATTAAGTAATTTTTCTGCCAATATTAGCATAGAACATGAGTATCCAGAAATTCATCAACCATGGAGCCCATGCTACTGCCCACATCACAGGTCTGGTCCTGTTTATGGCTTCATGACTAGTTACAGACATAAACCACCAAGCAGGTATTTAAGAGCTTTAGCCATCCTGAACCTCATTGTTTTACAATAAGTTATCCCAGGTCAGCTGCTGCACGGATACAGACATTCATGCCATACACATCACAAGCTGGTTTTCATAATGTAGTATATGGCCTTCAGGTGTCACGGTGGATGTTTTTCGACACAATACTGCACACAGGGTATTACGAAGTAGCAGAAACTTTTCCTTCTGTCTGAGGCAGGATATGTACAAAAAAGAACCTCGAAAGCCAAGTTTACATACTACCCTGCTATGAACTAGGATCTTTGGTTCTCTAAGTCCTTTGGTTACCTACCTACCTACAGGTTTGCCAGTACAGTCTTTTTTTTTTTTTTTTTTTTTTTTCCAAATTGCATCCAATATGCTAAAGGAACAAGGCTACTTGCAGAACTCATAACTGCAGGTTGCTGCATCTCGACTGGTGGGATACTACTGGATCCAGCAGAGATTATTGTGAACAAGACCTGGCATTTGCAAATGCAGAATGAAGTGACACGCACTTCCAATTGCCTCCACAAAATACCGTATTTCTGTTCCTACACGAGGCACCATAATGTGAGTAGACAGTGCAGATGGTCTAAATACCTTTGCAATGCATCTTTATTTTTCAGTTTCCGCTCCCTGGGAGGGACATGGGCAAGCCCAAGCCCAAGGATCTCCTTTTCTACACCACTCTTTGGAGCAACAAAATGAGGCAGTGACCACAGTGTCCTGTGCATCTTTGTGTCCCTCCCTCACTTTGCTCCAAAAAGGGATAAACCAGTTAACACCCTGGGAGAAGGAGCCCTCAGCACTGCACAGCAGAGATCCTTCTTCACGGAGATGAACAGAACAGTTTTCATCTCACCAGGACAGTGCAGATTAACTTCTGCAAGGCCCTCCCTCTGTTGACTTTCTTTCTTCCCACCCACTCAGCTCTTTCGAGTCCCTACAGCAGACAGGCATTTAACTTTTTCATTTGGAGCGAGAGCTGCAAGTTTGGAGAAGAGAACACTACCACCTTCAGAGGGTTGGTGGTAGAGCATCTGGAAACGCACATGAGCCTTCTCCAAGCCTGGCTGCAAGAGCTGAAATCAAAACACCGGAGGCTGCTGCTAATTCTTCTCCTTCGGGGACAGGGTGCCTTTAGCTAGCTCCATGCCAACTGTAGCAGATCTCTCCTGATCATTCTATCTTTGTGTTCAAATGCACTATCAGATATCATTTAAGTTTGTTTTTTGTTTTTGTTTGTTTGTTTGGTTGGTTTTTAAATCCTTTTTAAAAATTATTTGTTTGCCTGTTAATGCATGAATTCAGTTTGAAGGGTCTGGGCTTTCCATGGGATATTTAGAGCCAGTAATTAAAAAACCCTAAGCTAAAGTAGTCCAGCAGCAGTCTTACCTCAGCAAAATCAGATTCCTTTTTGCAGAACTCGGTTTTTAAGGTGAACTTTCATGTTCTGTCCAGCTCTTTGTTACCTGATCACAGTGGTAAGCTCTTGCCTGCACGGCAGGGCTTTTGCACCAGGAGGTGCTGGTCCATCATGTTCCCTGTAAGAAAGGCACTCCGACTCCGTGAAGTATCATTTTACATGCCTTTTCTTAGAGCTAACACCATAAAGCAAGAGAGAACTGTAGATAGAGTTACGTCCCTTCAGATGCTGGCAACTCTGAGCTGCGCGGCATCTAATGATCCAATCTATGTGCAGCATGCTATGCAGATCCAGTCCACAGAAGGATTATCCCATTTTGGTCATCTGAGACATTACAGAATTTTCTTATAAGAGAACAACTCTCTTCATCATTCCTACTGTCAAACAAAGATGATGTTCAGACGAGATCTTCTTGCTGCACTTTTAGATAAAGGCAAGGCCGTGCAGGTGGTGTAATTGCTGGTACCGAGTGGGAGTTCCCCACAGGCTCCCCCATCGCAGTGAACTGGGGGGGGCTGCCCCTCGGCTGAGGGGTGCCTGCAGCACCATAGAGCCTGAAGCCCACGCTGGACCTATAGCCCCACACAGCCCAACGCAGGCTGGCACCTCCTCCAGTTAAATGTTGGGTGGACCACCAACGCCTGCGTGTACAGTGGTCTCCCGGTCAGTGGTACAGAAGGTACCACTAGCATCTCTTACTGCATTGAGGCTTCTGGGGCAGTGACCGTGAAGAAGCCTCAGCCTCAGCCACTGCCTGACACAATTACATGGGGGGATTGATGAGGAGAAAGCATCCAAATTTTGTTTTCTCTTGCTCATTCAGCTAAAACACAGCTTCAGTGACAAGAGAGCTGCTAAGCTGGCATCTCTGCTCTGGAGGCAACCAAAGTCATGGGTGGGTTACCTTACCTCCTGCTCCAGAACATCCACCTGGTTTGAAGGCAAAATGCACCTTATCACCAGAGCGTGATAACTTGTCGATGGGGCACCAACAGGTGCAGGAGGGCAGGAATGGCTCAGGCACCTGGCAGCTGGCCTGGAAGCAGTAGCCCAGCTAGAAACATGGCTGTTTCAGAGCACACCCTGCTATTCCAGGAACATGGACTGCCCAGCCAAGAAAAGGCGTACTGTAAGCATCGTCCAGTGATCCAAAAGCACTTCTAGAAAAGAGCTCTTAGGCTAATGCATAACATGCCCTAGGGCAGAGGTCTTGCACCAAATTACTGCCTCATGCCTGCTGCTACAGAGGTTTCTGTTGGAAAACCACAGGAGGGCTGTTAATCAAAGTAAATTGGTGTTAGTCTGCTGGCTGCAGTGGAGCGTCTCCAGCATGCTTTCGGTGCTACAGAGCTGCATGCCAGGAGGGGCAGCCTATTTTGGATGCTGCTGTGTGTGCATAATTGGACACGCCTGATCCAGGAAGGCTCGCCAGGACCCTGGTGAGGTTTGCAAATGCATTTGGCAAAAAGCATGCCAGGAAGAGCTGCTGAGCCTAAACGTCCTGGAAGTTTCACATTTTCTGGGAAATCCTTCTCTGGCATGTGAAACAGCCACCCGGACAGCCACAGTCAGAGTGTGGTGGGTGGTAAAGGTCAGCAAATCTCGCACTTGCTTCTTAAGAGATGCTTCAGGAAGATCAAGCAAATAAAATTCCTGAATCCCATACCATTCGAATCAACAGCTTTTATATTTTGGTGCAAGGAATAAATACCCATCAACCTAGAGATAATTTTAGGTGCAGAAAGATGACTTTTGTTTCTCAGCTCTTGGACAAGACAGTCTGATACCTCACATTACTGGCATGAATAGCTGAGATTTGCGCTAGCAATCCAGGAGAGAAACATCTAAGAACTCACTGCCTTCCAGCTTCCTACCCCTGCTTGTTCTAGGAAGGCAAAAAACAACTGTGCAGCAGTGACTTACCCTGTCATTTCTCCCTTAAGGGTAAGCTGGTTGTTCTTATTGCTTTGCTTTGAATGATGAGAAGAAGATTCACCCCTTGTAAGAATGAAAAATCTCATTACAGATGCCTGCTCCCAACAGAGTCCCTGCTTTTATGCAGTTATCTTTCTATTTATACCAGCTAGAGCAGACCCCAAACACAAATGCCCCGCCCCCTCTTAAAACAACCGAATCACTTTATACTCCTCACTTGGAAATGTACAGGACACACCAGAGTTGAAAGAGAATCTTTTCTCTCCAGACCACAGCCAAACCAAAACCAAAGCATCAGTGTGGAAGCCCTGCTTAGAGTATTTGGGTTTGTACTGCCACATTTACAAGGAGGTTTGTGCTTCACATTGCATGTGACACATTTTTAATGCACATTGTAAACCTTTGTTTACACACAAACCTTCCCCTCCCTTAAGTAATAACAAGTGTTGAGGCTGTAGCACATGCTGATGAAAGTAAGTAGACATATGCTTCATGAAGCATCCTCTACAGCATGTGTCTGATCCAGCAACAAATTTGGCACTTTTTGAAAAAGAAAAACCCAACCAACCACCAAATGAACAGAGAGTCACCAGCTGTGAACCACGTGCACCTGCACTTTGTATCAGAAGCAGTGAGAAACTGAGAGCCTCAGGTGAACGGCTTTGATGTTAGCCTGGCACATGCACTCACCTACCACCCTGCGTAGGAGCACAGGATTTGTGCTCACCCCCAGTGTCTCCCATTTCAGTACAAATTAAAAACTAATTTAGGGCCATGAAGGATGCTCTCCACCTTGCAGTGTGGATGGGAAGCAGCTCTTCCACCCTTGAGCAAAGATTAAGGGTGAAAGGCCAGTCCTTCCACAGAGCTAGTCTGAGTTGTGTGCTGCCTAACAGCAGAGGTGCACCATGTGTACATCCAAAGGGCATTCATGGCATCAGGTGCATTCCCAAAGACAAGCAGCTGCAGGGACACTTAGCTCTGGCCAGCCGGTGAGCATGCTCGGCTGCACGGTGTGGTGTTACCAAGAGGGGATGAAACCCTGTAAAACCTAAATACTGTGTCATATTGTCAAGCTAGCCGACATGTTGCCAAGTGGCCTTGGACATACCTTTCCCCTGTGTGTAGCACTGCAGGGAGACTCTGCCACTGACCTGAAGACCTTATGATGCAGAAAAAAGACAAAGGGTGGGATGTGGAGCTCACCCAGGATGCCTGCTGAATTAGTGTTGGGGTTGGGAACAGATCCCAGCCCTGTTGCCGGCCTCTCTGAGAGACAGGGTGCAGCAGCACTACACCTCAGCCGCTGATCCCCAGCACTTGGTTTAGCAGGGTGCTCACAGTGCTGCCGCAGCATTTTCTGTTCCAAGTGCAATATGGCTATGCATGACAAGGACAGGAAAGATGGGTCCCAGCTCCAAGTCAGGCTGACTTTTCTCGGCTCTGAAAAAAAATCCCCGAAATTTTAAAGGATTACTCCTCAATGATTGTGCTGAATAGCTTCAGTTGTTCGCTTTCCATGTATTTTACAAAAGTTCAGAATTTGACTTTTGGATCTAGATTTGATCCCAAATGTTTGCATCCTGGAACTTGATTCAACCAAAGTCCATGTTTTTCTGTGAAACCAAATACCTCCCAGATGGCTCCTTTTCAGTAGGTGTTTGAGCGTGTTTCAGTGTGGTATTTAGCATATGGGAAAAGCACAACAAAACAAAACAGACCCACTATTTCATCATACTTATCTGAAATTTATATCTAGGATCTATAAACAAAAAAGCTGAGTGTTTCACAATAAAATATGGCATATGACCATGTAAGCTTGGGCTGGTAGTGCTGCCCTCACGGAAGAGCTGGCAGATGGGTGCTAAACCGGTATGAGCAGCAAAGCCAATGTATGTTGAGACTCGGCGATAGGCAGTGTGTGGGTACAGATAAACATAGGCAGATAACCATTATGTGGTGAGCAGAGAGCCCTGCTGACTTACTGTCCTATGTCTCTGTTCTGTCATTTTTCAAGCACTGATTAAATCCTCACACATATCAATCTCTGCTCAAGGAAGCCTAGGTAGACACACTGTATTGAAATGATGGTCACAGTTTTAAGTCTTCATAGTGCCGGTGCACCATGCTTTGGTTCTGATCCGTCTTACAAAAAGTGGGTCGAAGAGGAGAAGGATGTGTTTCTTATTTGCTTTTTAAAACAACCATTTTTATTTATATAGGAACAACTCTTGAGTTTCCCAGGCTTGGATCACCTACCCCGTCAGCTTGCGGGTGGAGGGAAATGTCTCGGTAGATGGAGCTCAGAGCAAGTGCTGCATCAAGCTTATCCTCTCCAACCTCTCTGGCTGCCAACACTTGCTGTTCCTCTTCTGGTTCAATAGACGTTCAGCATCGAGCTTATATCTTGTTTACCTTCAAACTCACCTCTCTCAGTGGATTTGGAGAGCTGTTGTGGCCTAATGCAAAGCTACTGTAAAGCCGTCAGCCTTTGACATAGCCACAGTTAAACACAGAGGTGGTGCCTGCATCCTCTCGGAGGCCAAGGTGCAGGGATGAGCTTGTTCATCCAGCCCACTATAGTAGAAGAAAATGGCCGAAGGTGATTTTCCGAAGTCTCAGCCCTCTGGAAGATGTTTGAGTGTTTCTGTGTAGATCCCCTCATCAGAAGAGGCAGTTTCACACAAACTTGTAAGGGCTTCCTACAAATATTGGACCCATCCAATGCCTGGAAAGGGTAGGAAATCTTCAAGAGGACACTGTCACCAAAACACTCAGTATGGATGAGACAGGAAGCCATCAAGAGGCTGCAGAGCATGGACCAACACAAATGCAACAGCCAGAGAAGCCTAAGCATTCTTACGAGAAGTCCAGGCTCTTTTTTGCAATGCAGGACACAAAGCTGGAGAGACACCCATGGACAGCCCTTCACTAGTGGGCCAGAGAGAAACCAAGCTTGTTCTCCCAGTGTATAACATCAGCTCCACGGCAATGATAGAGTCACAGTGGAGTCACAGCAGCTCAGAATTGGCACAGGGTGTGGAAACTGGGGCCACACAAATCCGAGGACAGCCAAGCCATGTATTTCATAACGATAATTTAAAGCAAAGGCAACGAAGCACTTCAGGGTTCTCACTGCTATGATGGCAAGCTATAGCATTTGAGGTTACATTTTTGGAAATACAGAGCATTCTTAGGATGTCACTGAAATGTCCCAGCACTCCCATGTTTTGGGGCAAAATCCCTGAATCCAGTTCTACACATAGGACACTGAGGCAAAGTACTAATTAATTGCATACCAAGGCAGCGATCGAAAAAACAACCCAGCACACAAGAATAAATCAGCCCCAAAGCGCAAGTCACTCCCCATGTGCTTTCTTCCACTGTGACCAACACCATCTGCTTCAAAAAAACCCGCATATGTTGCTATATTGAGACTCATCTGAAACCCAACTTTGCTCATTTAGAGTCTTTGGATACCTCTGCACTACAGCTCAATGCAGAAATAATCCATTTTAAAAAGAAGGACATGCCTACAGTGTCTAACATCTAACAGAGAAAGGCTTACAAGGAACTAAGAGAAGCTGAAAGCTGGAAGTGGACACATTCCAAGTAGGAATGAGGGCTCGCCTTTTAGCAGGAGGGATGGATGACACTGTAACCAACAGCAGAGGGAAGGCACAGAGTCACTGCCCCTTGACACTCTCGCATTATGTCAGGCTAGGAAGAATTGTACAAGTTAAAACTAGTTATTCATCTCAAGATATTGGCAACTGCGTAATAGCTGGTGATGAAGATAAGGGCCAGATGACCGCCTGGTCCTCTGTTTCAAATTCAGTTAAAAGGTTATCTGCATTCAAAGCACATCCTCTCCCTTAATTTTTCTGTTTACCTTTCAGTTGGATCACCAATCTATGTATATCTATGTAATGCTTTTTTTTTTTTTTTGCAGCACACGTGCTCCGTGAAAAGGAAGCAGGCATGCCTTTGGAGTGTCTGGGAGTGGTGTGTGCTGTACACCACCGGTTGGAGCTGTGCATGACTTTGTTCCCTCAAGGGAGGCTCAGGATGAGCTCTGCCCTCAGGACTCCTGAGGTCCATTCCCATCAGAACTGTAAGATTCTCATTACAGACTTTCTGAGTGTTATTTCCCTCTTGGACTAAGCATGAAGAGTGTTGAATGCCAGCACACCAGTGCACACCAGTGCAGAAGGTCGAGAGAATCTCCACAGCAGTCCACGGTGAGGATTTCCATGCCTATCCTCAGAGCCACAGAGACTGCATGCAGTAACTTGGGCTAGCACAGTAAAAGCCATCTAGCAGAAATCTGGAAGGTCCCAACATGCTGGTTGTCCCATGATGTCATTTGTGAAGTGGACAGTGAGAATGTGTTGTCTAAACTGTGCTTCATCGCTGCTTTTAATGGCACAGCTGAGGAAAGGAGATTATTTCCGAGATCCCCACCAGCTCAGAGGCGTGAGCATGGTCACTGGATGGGCTGGGCTTGAGCAGGCAGGTGGGAATACTGTGTCCAGGGCAGATTTTTAGAAACCCCTGAAACACGTGAATTATGCATGACACAGGGAATACTCCTGATGTGTAGTTCAACCCCCAACCGCAAACACTGTAAATAAGATGTCCCCCCAAGCATCCTCATTTGGCAGTCTGAACTGGAGCATGCACACTTAAAAGTGATCCTGGTACATGAAGTTTAGCTGAAATAGTCTAATAGTCATTGAAACAACAGAATTTCAACAGTCATTGAAACAACAGAATTATTTCACCATTCTTTCTCAGGGGGGACACATCCTTTTGCCTCTCACACATATACAAAGAAAATCAATCCAGATCCTTCATACACATCAGTAATGGGACAGTTGCTACCAGGACCAAGGATGCATCTTGGTCTTGGATCACGCTCCCAGCTGTTATGACCATGCAAAGACACAACTGGCTGCTGTGGCATTTCATTTTATCTATTTTTGTCCCACACAGGAATTCAGTCCTTTGGCTCTGTTCCTTAGCTCTGTCAGCTCCTCAGTGTGAAAGTCCCTGGTGAGCCCACACAAAAGATATGTTTCCCAGTCAGTCACTGTCAGGGGATTTGACTTTTCTCCACAGCCCAAATAACCAGAAAACCAAGCTGATATGCAAAAGCAAACCAGTACAGGGAAAGGCAACATATTTGCTACTGCAGACTTTTCTGTAAGATTTGGAAACAAACATTTGCCAGCACCTGCCTTTGGTGACTGCTTAGGCGATGCATGAGACCATAAACCCCACCTGACAGGACATCCATAGATGAAGAAATGAACCATGAGCGCAGCCAGAAACCTGTTCTGTAGTTTTCTGACACAGCAGCTTTGAAGACCTCTTTTTTCCTTTGTATTGGTTTCTCGGGAAGGCGCACAATGCGGTTGAATGCCACATGCAATAATTTAATGAGATGATGTTCATCTCAGACATGTTGCTGATCACCTGCGAGATGCACCACCACTAAGCAAGATGGCATTAACCATATGACCTCAGCTGAAATTGAGGCAAGCAAGAATGGTGGGACTCTACTGACTTCGCTGAAGACCTCCTGGAGGCATTGCAGGGGTAAGACAACTCCTGTACAGAAACTGCAATTGAGGATGTGAGGTGACTTGTGCAAACCACATCGTCCAGTTCTCCTTGTAGCCCTGTGATTCCAGACTCGCAGCTGTATGCAGCCAGGGCTCCATTTTGCCACTGGTACGCACGGTTAGTAGCACAAGGTCACCCAGCTTGAAATACCACTTGCTCAGGCCAGTTGTTTGAGCGGGTGAACACCCTGAGAGACATAACCTTTGTCCCTCCCCCATAAACTTCTTCCTCTACTGTTTTGGGGTTTTTTTTAATCTGTGTGTTATATTAAAGCCTCAGCATAATTACAGGCTCCAAAAAGCAGTGGTTTTATTCCCTGTTACCCCAGCAAATGCTATTAGTGCAGTAGCGTGGCTGGCTGCATCCTAGAAGGGCTGCTCCAGCAAAAATAGGAAGATGGGTATGTAGGTATTTTAAGTGACTCTTCATGCACATGGAGCCCAGTGTGGGATGTTGGACTAGACATCTCTAGACGTCCTAACCCATTTGCAATGTTCTGAGATTTTGTCAGGGCCACCAAGTAAGGCAACCTTTATGCTACTACCATTGATCACACACGCCACAACTCCAAAGAAAGTCAGCGACAGAGTACTCAAGCTGGTATGAGGCCAAATATGTAAAGCAATGCTATTTTTCAGCTGGTAGAGCAGACTGCCTGCCCACTTGGTAACATTCCCAACCCTGGTGCACAAGAAGTCTGCCCCTCGGGAAACATTAAAAATGCCCTTGAGTTTACACATAGGATGTGGGGCCCCCTCACACATGGCATTAATGAGATTTATGCTGGCCATTTTAATAGCCAGCATCTACAGACAGGTACATCCAATTTGGAAATAAGCAGGCTGACAGTACACCGTAAGTTTTGGAGGAGCTCTGTCACCACAGAGTCAAAGGCTGAAGAAGCCGAGCCCCTGCGGGAGAGCTTACCAATCGTCTAGCTAAATGCTGGGTATTGCTGGAAGCTCCCGGCTGTGGGGACTGCTGGTGAGGAGATGCAGACAAGGCTGCTGGGAGGTGAGCTGGATGCCCTGGCCCAGACTCAAGCAGAGGCTGCACAGCCCACAAGTGTCACCTACTGCGCTTCTCTCCAAGCCAACACACCCACCTGCCTGGACAGCTTTCCTTCAACACTCCCTCTGGCTCTGACATTAGATGGTTTTCCTTTGCGTGACCATATTCAGCCTCCTGCATGCTCCTGGGATCACATGGGGGGAATACGGTTGGGAAAGGTGCAGAGGGAACGTAACGGTAGTGAAATAAGCAGAGACTGAGATGGTAGACCTGCATACACGGACTGGAGTAAAGCTACCTCACTATGTCAAGCCTGGGTTACAGTAAGACACTCCCTAGGGATTACCAGACATATTACCACTAAACACATCAAACACCACATCAGCACCAGCTGTGGTACCAGAACTCAGATCTCCTTTTCCTTAGTTTCATGTTTTGGATATTCAAAAAAAGGGTCAATTTTTACAGCTTTGGCCAAATTCTTGCTTTCTGTAACACATACATAGATGGGATAAAGTTTATTTAACTTAAAATATATACTTTAACCACATATGTACTCAGTGAAGCTTAAGGTCTTTGGAGAGTAATAATCTCAGTTAAGGGAGCAGGACTTTGCAGCAGCTTTGACCCATGCCATACACTTTCTTCACGCTCCTCACAGTGTAGATCACGCTCCAGTTGTCACAGCACGAGTATCTACGTGCGCTGTTACACGGGAGGATGTACGGTTCCCAAAGATGTCCCTTTACCATTGTGGGCCTCTAGGTTCTCCTCACTGCTGAAGGTGTTAAGAGTCCCTACCAGCCAGTTAGCCTTGGACCAAAGATCAGATCAAGCTGGGCTTGATGGTGGGCTGAGCTGACATAAATGATTTCACGTTCCTAAATCACACGCTGGACAAAGCTCACTCCTGCCCCAGCTGGTGAACGAGGAGAAAGAAGTCAGGGAGCTAAGGACATCCTTCCCCAACTCAGCTTGTACTAGGACAGCTGCTGCCACTGTCCTCACTGTGCTACCCCAGCGCCCCCCTGCATTACCCCAGCGCCCCCCTGCACTACCCCAGCGCCCCGACACCGCCATGCTCCAGGTGGCAATGCGGACGGTGCAATCTCCTGCGCCGCACCGTGACCCACTCAGCCGATGCCACGGCACACGGAGGCAAAACCAGTCTTCGCGGCAGGCTTCTGACTGTGGTGACTTGCTCTGCTGGTAGGGCTCATGAGAGTGCCTGCTGAGAAAAAGATCTTCACCTGTTTTAGTCCATTTTCTTAAGTCTTTCATTACCCAGATCCCACAGGAGTACAAGAGATTACCATGACATCCCTTTCAGCCCAGCTGTTTCTCAGGTACATGTTAACTCAGGCCCACATTTCATGGAGCCATCCCAGGAACAGAAACCCAAGCAAAGATGCCACCACGGGAAAACTCACAATGAAGCTCTTTCCTACAACTTTGAACCAAATATTCTCATGTCCCTTTCTTTTTTGAGCACCCGCCCCCCAAGCATCCCTGGATCCTTTCCCTGTCTCCAGTTCCCTGTTTGCTATGAAACCACTCCCTTTTTTACACCCCTGTACCCCTCGGGTTAAGCAAACAGAAGCTGATTCACAACAGGCCTGTTGATTCACTTGCCAGCGGGTTACGAGGCTGTTTCACTGGCCTTTCCCCTTCCTCATGTGAAAAATCAGTTATGATACAGAGTTCACATGCTCCAAGGCTGTTTCCTGCTGGGTCACCTGTGGTTAGCAAATGAATTCAGAAGTTATTCAGGGTTGAGCCCTCAAAGGCAGAGATCGTCACAGAGGGACAGGCAGGGGGAATGCCTAATCCCTGATTTCCTCAGGAAACTAGTTTAAAAATAACTTTGCATCTAAATAAGCACTTTGGTTTTCCAAAGAGCTGAGCTCCTGGGGGAATCTGGCCCAGGTGCTGCAAAATGCTGATCTCTGCAATTAGCCAGAAAGAAGACACTGGAAGTCCTGGGGTATCACCACCTACCTTTGCCCTTAATTATGTATTTTACATCACCTATTCCTTGATACAGGGTCATTAAAAGTAAAGGAAGTCTGCAGAAAGTGCTCATTTACATTATACAGACTTCTCCCTCTCTAGTTTGGCTAATTGATGCGTGTCATGTTTAGATATCTCACAGGATTCTAAAAGAGGTTCAGTATGCATTAGCTATGAATTGCGTTTCAACTTTTTTTCCCCACAGTGGAGCTGGCAGGAGAAAATTAGTTGGAGGAAACTAGGGGCGAGGGGGGGGGAAAGGCAGCACAAAAGCAATCCAACCCATGCAGCAGAGGAGCCTGAAGTGTGTTTGCTCTGTGAATTTTCAATGTGGCAACACTGAGAGCATTATGCAAGGTTTAACACCTTTTGTGAGGTCGCATACACACATGCAGATACAGCCTACCATGAGAGCCTGCCGACTGTAGTTACCCAAGTCAACACCTTCAGCCATCCTCAGACACACAGGAAGAAGAGTGCTTCACAACTACAGCGCCTTTCACAGATAATCCTACACATTCCATACGTGCAGCATGCACACACGCACACAGCCCCTTCTTGCTGAAGCAAGCACAGCACTTGAGCCGTAAGAGCTCTAAGGAAGCTGATATGGTGCTGGCATGGGTGACCTCCATCCAAACAGACTGCCAGGGAGGTGGATGAACAACGGGATGCCCTTCTCCCCAACTTAACTGTAGTTGATCCAGGACAACTACAGGATCCAGGATATCTGCAGCAGAAAGGAGTGCTTGGTGTAGGAATGTTTAGGCTTGCAAGGAATTAAAAACATTTTCTAATTCTGGAAGAATCTTCAAACAGCTGGCATGTAAAGTGCCACCTCATTTCTGGTACACTAGCTTCGGACTAACGCCTCCTTCAGGGAGCAAAAAGACAATTGCTTCTGGGATATACTGACACAGTCTAACTGGCATAATTAATACCAGCCAGCATGCCTTATCGAATAAACATTTTACTGCAATGAGATTACTGTGTTGACTTGACATACTTCAATTTTCCAAGGCGTTTTACCTTACAGTCTGTTGTAAGATCTTGCATTATGGAAGTCTAAGAGGATAGACATGATACAAATAAACACTTTCTCCAATGACAGGTCTTCCAAGTTGTGTGGTTGCTAATGAGACCATGAGAAATGTGTGGGTCTGTTTACCAACATCCCCACATGCAATCCTTGCTGCAACACTGTTTTGTTTGACTATCCGCTATCTATACAACGATGCCAAATCTTTGCAGGCAAACTCAGTGGATGACTCAGAGGCTATAGGATAGTAAAACCTAAGGGAGACGGGTCATCCTTAGAGAATGATCTGAAATGACTGGTTAATGGTCACAAGACAACAAAAACATATTTTTGTAGAGCTAAAAACTAGGTACCATTTCTGTCATATCAACAGGGTGGGACACTGTCCTGTGCCTCCTGATAGCTAATCCATGTCCATCCCCACTCCAAGGAGTTCAAAAGACAAAGATAAGCAAAGAGGGCTTGTGAGTAAAAGGAGAGATACCAGAAAAAGGTGCACAGGCAGAATGGGAGCCACGGTGACACAGTTCAGCCCAGATACTGGCTCATGGTAAAGGCATGAGATGCTAGAGAACATCTCGTGCTTGCCAACAAGGATACCTGCTGAGGCGCCTTGCAGTTGAAACTAAGCAATTCTTAAGATATGGGCTGGAAGTTTGCATTTTGCCAGCTATCAACATTGGCCTGGTTTACCCTAGAATTTTGAAAAACACCACAAATTCCTTTTTTTCCCCCCATATATCTCTCAAATTTTTAACAAGAGTTTAGCGTTTGAATTCAGGTAGAGGAAGCACAGAGGACATTAACACCAGCCAGGACTTGGTGCTGAGAAGAAACATGTTGTCATTACACTTTGAGAAGTCAAAAAAAACCCCGGACTGTTTACAGATGTGAAGAAGAAATTACTTTCCTACAGCAGGTCAGGTTAGCACGGACACACAAAGCGGGCTGTTTGACCTCTGCTATAAATTACATGGATTGCCAGCAAGGAATGTGTGGGTAAGTCTCAGAAATGAAGTCCCTGGGACTCAATTTTCTGTGCTTGGCATAATTCAGTCTCCTAAAAATGTTAATACCTTTGTTCAGCCTAAAACTCCTGGCAGTACACAGCAGGAGGTATTATATTGTAATGCTGACCAGTTTCCCTGGTTTCCAGCTCTGATGATCTTGGCAACAGAGCCTGAGTGCTAGGACAGTTGGGTGGACCTGGGGATTCAGAACAGCCCAGAAGCTCTAAGGACTTACATTTTCAAAAGTAATGTATGATTCCCAGGCAATTAAATACACGAGGTCTCAGATTTTCTAGACCTGTGCCTGCTACCTCCTGGTAAAGTCCATCCAAACCATTTTCTAATTGCACTGCTCCTTCCTGAAAATATTGCCCACTACATTCTTACTTACAGACTTCACTCTATGTCAGGCAAAATGCTGTCCCCTTTTCTTTCATACATTTTAAACTTTAACCCCCAAATATAGATTGCGAACTAATGTAGCTAGGATGTCTCTTTTTTGGAAAAAAGCTTTCAGACTTTCATAGGAAGTGCAATCCTCCCAAAAACCAGATCACAGATGCTTAGAATTTTGTGGTCAGAGTAATTCACTATGCCATTCAGTCTGACCCCCTGCATTGCACAGGCTACTGGAAAAAAAATCTCAGGCCACCTGGAAATATTTCAGTGGTTCAGCTCTGGAACCTAAACAACTCATAGATTTCATTTTCTATTGAGCACTACATGGTTTTGTAATTATTTTGAGACCTTAATGGCCATTGGGCAATAAGCACAGGACTGTTCATTCTTTTGAGGATTATACCTCACGCACACAATAAAATTAAAATAACATAGCTTTCCACTTGAAAAGTGTTCACCGCAGGCTCAGAAGCACAATAACATCAGTCTGTGTGCTAAAAAGGTGAAGGACTCACCCCAAAATGCACAGAAAATCAGTGCTGAAGGTAAGCATTGGTATTTCCTCAGCACTGAACCAATATCCTACCTTCTAAACCCAACAGTTCCTCGAATGCTGTGTGCTCACCAGTATGCCCACAGTAGCTTCAAACTCCAATGATGCTCTAAAGGACTCTTACTCGTTACCTGGTACAGGCTACAGCCAAGGGCTGTGAGTCCAGCAGTGCATGGAGATGCTTCATTTCACGTATGACAACAGCTCTGAGATAAGACCTGCCTCGCTAGGGAGGTTCATGCAAGGGGTTAATCCTAAATCCTAGCTGCAGGGACCAGACTGGTGCTCTGCTCCTGCACTCAGCACCCAACTTCAGCACCTGAAGTATGTGCCAATCCTGCCCTCCTCTATGCACAAGCCACAGGAGAGAACAATTAAGACTATATTCACATGCGTGCTTTGTTCCTTCAGCTTCTGAGCTCTGCTTTGGCAGAGGTGGTGGGGGGAAACTTCTTGGATCAAAACTTGTTTCTGATTTGACTTTGCTTCTGAAAAGACTTGGTTATCTAGCATTAAGGCCCTATTCTCCCTTCCCTCC
>NW_009594871.1:0-293 GCF_000690535.1 Cariama cristata
CAGGGCGGGGGCTGCATCATCTGGCATTGGGGTAGCCCCATGCCTCCCCTGGAGCCAGGGACAAGCCCCGTCCCGGGGTGCTGTGCCCATGCCGTGTGTCTCACCATCACCAGAGCCGCGCAGCTGGTAGTACGGGTCGCAACGGTACTTGATCAGGTGCTCCACGTAGCCATGTTCAATCTCTGCAGGCTTTGCACAGCTCCACTCTGCAGGCAGAGGATGCTCAGCTGGCCCAGAGGACCCAGCCCAGGACATTGCCCCCACCTCTGGCAGGGCCCCCCCCAGGCCTGTCC
>NW_009594871.1:383-1206 GCF_000690535.1 Cariama cristata
AGCACGGTCCAGGCCAGGCCAGCAATCAGCAGCACTGCAGGTCTGCGGAGAAGAGAAGGCACAGTCAGCAGACAGTTCCTAGCCCCCTGCTCCCAGTCTGTAGGCTCCACCAGGACCAATGCCCTGGCCAGGCTTATGCCCTGTCCTGGGAGCTCCCTCCCTGTGAGGGCAGAGGGCCAACCCCACATCCCCAGGGCTGCCCATCAGACACAGCCTGGAGAAGTCACCTGGGCAAGACCTGGACCCTGCTGCTGTGGAGAACAAGGCTGCAGTGTTGGGACCCAGAGCACTTTCCAGGCCCAACATGGGTCCTGCCACAGCACACAGCAGGGTCAGGTCCTCAGCCAGGCAAGCAGAACAGACACAGCACCAAGCACAGGCAGAGGCACATCAACGTCGCTCACCCCATGCTCATGGCTCCCTCTCCTCACAGCAGCCTCCTTCTGCAGGTTGATGCTGCTCAGGGCTCCCTCAGCCCTTTTATTGCCACCTCCCTCGCCCTGGTGCAGCCCCCTGTGCTCCAGACCTCCTGACCCTGCCGTATGCAGCCAGCACCTTTCCCGGCAGGAAGAGCACAAAAAGCCCTACCTGGCTCACAGCCAGCCTGGCAGAGGCTCCCGTGAAGCCTGCCAAGCCCCCATGGGAAGCCAGCGTGCCAAGCGTTTCCGGGATTTTGCAGCTACAAACATGGGGGGAGGGATCTGCCTGCAGACGCTGCTGCCCTGGCACTGTGACACCAGCTGAGGTTCACAGAAAGCAGAGCCAGCATCCGCGCCCTGCGAAACTGCCCTGTGCCACCACCGAGAGCAGTCCTTGTGGGGGG
>NW_009594872.1:0-1467 GCF_000690535.1 Cariama cristata
TTTACTTTGGAGAAAACACAAAAAGATACAGAACTTGCTCACTTGCTCAAAAATGGTTCTTTCTCTGTGGACTGACGGGGTTTCCAGTTGAGGCAATAAACCTACCGTGTTCGATCAGATGAGTCATAAGTCTGATCTGATACTCATAGTCATAGTGAAATCTAAAACCATGACTCTCTCAATGTCATGATAATTAATACTGCTACTCAGAGACAGTAACGCAGTGAATCGACTGTTGCAAAACTTTTTCCTGCTTGGCATTTTACATGATCACTGAATTCAGATCCCACACATTTATTATATTTTTTATATTTACGTTTTATACATATGTATACAGATATATACAGATATAAAAATATAATACAAATGCAAATCCCCTTTGTCAGCAAACAATTCTGAGATTCTCTGGATGCAGCCTGAAGAAGCTAGTTTTCAGAAGGAAAGCAAGTATAGATTAACACTTCTATGTCCTATACTTAATGCAGAAATAGTCAAAACTGAGCAGCCTAGGGATTGCCATAACACTTGCTAGCATAACCTGATAAAGAAACCCTTCTGTGACCAGTAAAGAAGATCCTAGAACAGATTTCCACCTCCAAAATTATGCTTGCTTGCACCAATATACCCAATGACTGGTTTGTAATTTCTTCAAATACTTGAAAGACCTCAAACATTCTTTCAGAAATTCATCTTGTGAAACGTTTCTGATCCCCTTCTGTTGCCAGTGACAACTATTTACACCACATTCCCTTTGCAGCACCTTCTCCACTAAGGCACACATGAATTCGTATTTCCAGGCTGGATGGTCTGGGACATGGCTGCCTTTACGCTGCAGCTTTCCTGGAGTCTCAGACAGGCTTCATCTGTTTACACTTACTTCACATATGGAAGGTTTGCTTTGCAAACACAGGGCCTGGAAACTTTTTTTTTTTTAAAATGAAAATATAGACTCTGCAGATGCCAAACAGTAAGCCTCTGAATTTCGAAAAGATTTCCTCTTAACTGTTTGTATTTGGGTAGCTGGGTGTGTTCAGACGCAGAGTGCCTCGGGGGTTCCAGCAAATAGAAGGAACTTGTCCTTCGGACATGTGAGACACAAATCTGTACTTTTTCTTCAACAGTGCCTTTGAGAAACTTAGTAAAAAGCTCCTTGTTTGTCATCTCGGAAACTGTCAAGCAGGTTTGCTTCTTAAGACTTTCAGTGCATGCCCGTATTTTGTTTTGAAGCATGAAGTGTTTGAGCGCATTTTTTAAAATCTTTACTACATGAGGACGCTCAAAAACCAAAGAATTCATTGTTAACTATCTTGGCCGAAGCACTCAAGATCACAAGGCAGACACGTTTCTCAACCACAAAGATACGTTACAGGAAGACGTTAAAGATGCTAAGCAGTCAATCTGAACTGAAAAGATTTGATTCATTTTTTGTAATTTTAAATATAAAACTGCAACTGTTACTATTCAAAT
>NW_009594873.1:0-18996 GCF_000690535.1 Cariama cristata
GGGGTTGGTTTGCTTCGTCCCCGCTTTATGTGCGGGTTTGAGCGGTTGGCCGTGGCCTCCGTCTGCAGGTCCCCCTTCCCTGCTCTCCCCTTCTGCTGCCAGGCTGCTGTGTCAGGAGAAAGTAGGCTCGGAAGTTGCCAGAAACGAAGAAGCCGTTGTCAGCGGGGAGCGTTGGGGTGCGCGGGGTCCGGGGCCGAGCCTGTGCGAGGTGGAGCGCTGTCTGCGTGGAAGATGGGGTTTGGCACCGCGACCTGCCGTGGTCCGGGGCTGCCCCTGTGAGAGTTATCACACAGCAGCGAGCGGTTTAATCCTTGCACCTGGCAGAACAGGCCTGGCTTTTCGCTACATAAATGTTGAGCTGTTAAAGAAAGGTTCATGCTTGCTGCTTGATCTCTTAAATCCTGAAGATGTGCTTCAGTGACATCGCCTCCCAAGAGAGGTCCTGGTGCAGAGGAGCCCTTTTTGGGTTCACTACCAGAAGATGACTGTGCAAAGCTGCTGGCAGACTAGCAAAACAAGGAGAAAATTAAGCAAGTAATTGGGTCAAAATTGTAATTATCATAAATGTTTGGAATGTGTTTCAGCTTTTTTTTTTTTACTGTATGCCATGGGCCATCCTGAGCTAGAGGATTGCTGCTAGGGCTGGACTGAGAGTCCCTCTGCAGAATAAAGTCCAGATACCAGAGGACATTATGGTAGTGATTCAGGAGATGGCACTTCTCCCACTTCGCTGGGTCGTTACCTATACTTTAAGGCACTGATGTGGCAGGAGTTCCTGGCCTTTCCTGCACTGCATAATTATATATGAGGAATATTTGAAGTTTCGGTGTTGGCACTTTGGGGGTCTGTTATTACTGACAAACTTAGGTATCAGTGAAATGCTGGAGCATTTCTTGCAGGCCTGGCTAAAGGTCTGTGTGTCAGATGACATGCAGATTTGCAATTTTCCTTCTTACAGTTATATTAAAGTCTTTGGTAATAAAAAAAGATAGCTGTAGTACCCAAATGCACTTCTAAGCTCAAACGTAGAGGTAAGATTCAGTTGCTTCATCATTGATTTTTACCGTTCTTTGACCACAATATTTTTCTTCATTGGTTCTAAATCGATGATGTTACGGGCAGCTAATGAGCGGTTTCATTGGTCCTAGTGTTGGTCACATTGCAGGATAAATGAGAAGATTTATATCTCTTGCCCTCCTGCAAGCTGTTCTAAAGTTTAGTGATTCGTACTAATAACTTGCATTATATTTTGATTTGCATCTTAAAGGAAAGTCATTCTGATTCAGAAGATTTGTTCAAGTTACATGAGTATTATAAATTGTGCTGGGACACACTGCTTCCTATTTATAGACCTGCCATCGTGGTACTCCAATAAAAGGAACTGTAGTCATTCTTTATCCTTAAATGAATAAGAATAAATGTAATCTCTGTAATACAACATTTTCCTTGAGCATTGACAGCTGGATTCACAAAGAGATTTTGTGTATAATTGCATAAGCAGCGTTAGATGAGGGACCAGAGACCGGGTCCTTCAGGCTAAGTTTCTCTTTCTCTGCTTAGCCCAGGGAATCTTAATTTATCTTCTGGAAAGTCGAATAACTTTCTTAGGGGAGATGGGCGGGAAAACCAAAATTGGAACTGGCAAATCTCATTCCTTTAAAGCAACATATTCATGCCTGTATTTCTGGGAAGAACCGAGTGCCTGATTGCAGAAAACCCTCTGATATCAATCAGGTATCATGTACTTACGGTTGTGCAGTAACAACCCCGGCTTGTAGTTAAGATACTGGCTTTTTGCTGTGAAGGTTTTGCATTTTTACAAAATTATTTCAAATATGAATTTGAAATATTATTAAGTGGTAGATTTTCAAATACAGATTTATGGTGGGAAGAGCCAGGAAAATGAAATGGAAAATTCCAGTTCAGTTCTGGGAAGGGCACTTTTTTGTTAATGGAGAACCTGTAAGTGAAAACTATGGAATCATATTTCTAGGTAGAATGACAGAAATAGTGTAAATAAACCAGAAGTGTTGCCTGAATGGAAATTTGCCAGTGCAGTGATGTTAATAACATTCATATCCAGAATGCCTATCCAGCATCTCTGAAAGGTTTCTTAGATAACTGCATGTATATTAACGTGATGTTTTGAGAATCCTGCATGCCTGTTGAAATACACTGAGCTGCTTAAATTGTATGGTGGCTCGTGTATTTGAAAAAAATTGCCACCGTGTTGGATGTAACATGGATGCTGGCTTCCTTCTTTTGCAACCTCTCTGTTGCCAGCTGATCCTGGATGCTGCCTCTTTATCTTCCTCCATAGGAGGTCCAGCAAAGAAGCAAGCTGGCATCAAGGAGTAGAAGACAATGAGGGAGAGTTCCCAAACATAGATCTTACTTCTTTGCCTGATCATCTTTGTTAAAACTTTCCTTGGTCAGTTTGTGAGAGGTCTTATTTTTTATGCCTGTCTTGACTGGTACTGGCAAATTAATGATGTCTTAAATGATCTGGACTAATTAACGTCGTTGCAATGGTATCCCAAATAATTTGTAAATCCTTTTGTTTGATTTCAGCAGGGAGAAACTATTGTTGCTTTAGCTGAGGAATCATTTTTTATTCAAAGGTCTGAACCAGGCGTGACACTGACTCCAGCACTGGATTGGACACGATGACTCTTTGTTGTAGAGCACCCAGTCTCCAGTTAACGTCAGAGTCATATTTGCTTTGGAGTTGGTGTACTTATGAAGTAAAATCTGTTGTTCTGATGATTTCAAAGAGAGGCTGAGGAGTGTATTTTGGAGCTCTCATTTAGCAGTACAGTCTGAAGAGTGGTAGGTCAGGAGACAAGGCTGCAACATGTCCGGTAGATGAAATCAAGGTCAGCACGTTCACAGATGGGAATATTGTCTGGTCCCAAGTGCAGGGTTTATACAGACGTTTTTGCTTCTCCCAGCTTGTTTGCTGGGAGCTTTCTCCGTTATCTGCTTTCAAGGAGTTTTTCTGAGAAGGGAAGCTGGTGAGCTATATGGCACTGTCCTTAGCGACAATGATGACTGCAGTGGCAGTTTCAGAGCTCACACATGCTGACTGACCAGCCAGTGTGCTGTAGATGTGCTGGCTGGAAAACCAGCTGCTACCTGTGCGTTATAGTTACACAGTATATAAAAGGTACACTTTATGCAAGTACAAAAGGCCTGTCTTTCCCTCCATAGAGCACTGATTTAGTCCTCTCTTTCTTACATCTAACTGCCGGCTCTCAGAAAAGTTACAAGAACTTACTGATTTTTTTTGCTTGTCACTTAAATTTGGTGGCAGTTGATCAAGATTGTGGAGCACTAGGGACCTGATCGTGCAAACACATACGTTCCTTCGAAAAACAGACTAAACAGATTACCACTGAAAGGAACCAAGTTAACTTGAACAAATACTCTAGGCTACCTGTGGTACATGGTGCAGATGTAATGACTCATATGACATTTCTGTTTTCTTTCAGGTTGTGCCAAGGAATAAGCCAAGAAAAAGCTTTTTGTATCCTAGCATGGCAAATGAAGAAGATGATCCAATTATACAAGAGGTAAAAGTGCATTGTTGCAGCGCTGATTGCACATGTGGCTTTTTTAATTATTATTGTGGTTCCCGGTGTTCTTACCTTGCTGAAACAATGTGTTACCAGCATCAGTGGTTGTCTTATAACCAATGGCTTGCTCTGTGCAAGGGAGTATCTTGTATGGGCCAAGTATATGGCTCATGGTATTTATTTTGCCAAAATAGCAGTGTCCGTGTTGGCAGATTCAGCTCTGGTTTTCCCTCTATGTAATTTTTCCATGTCAGAAGAGGAATGCAGGTGGGGAACTTGCTTCTACAGCACTGTGTGTTTCCAGTGACTCTATTGCATGTCTCTAGTAATGAAGTTACCTTTCAGTCATACTACCAAAGAGAGAACTTCCTTCTCTTTCTATAATTGTGACAACAGATTCACTTCATGAATATGTTCTATGTTAGAGTTTGTAATGAAAAGCTAAAATTGTCAGTATTTGAGCTCTAGGGATTGTACTTTTGTCTGAGGCTCCATCAATTACAGCTGGCATCTGATGAAAGTTGTTTATTTTGCTTTTTAGATTGACGTGTTCCTGGCCAGAAGTCTACTGGAGAAGCTATATCTGTTTCAGGTATTGCAGTTAACTGTTATGCAGTGATAGTTTGTTTAAAATAAATTCAAAGAGCAGTAACTTTCCTTACTGCTTCAGCCTGCCAAGATCTTGGATATAGGCAAGCCTGTTTGGGTCTCAGTCAGTTGACACACTTAATATTAAATCATTGCCAAGAGAGGAATGGTCATTTATGGCACAGACTTGTCATTAAATCACTCTCTCTAATCACCCTGAGGGAGTTCTTTTAGTAGGTAATGTGTTTCTGTTGTGGTTTGGATAAATCTGCAGTCTCTTAGCCATCTTCTCTCATCAGTGATTTCTGCCATCTTTACTAAACAAACATTTCTTTAGGACTGACCCTATTTAAAACATCAGCAGTATTCATAAATCAGTGCAAGTCATCAGAAGAGCCCTCTTACGTTGTGGAGATAAAACTAACTAGTGATTGAAGGTGGAAATATGTTAGGACGGTAAAGGTCTGTTTTCCATTCTGCCACTGAATTTCTCTAATAATTTTATCCTTGTGATTCACTTTTCCCATCTGCAAAATGGGAAGTGTTTTGAGGCTGTTGGATGAAATATTCATTGTAAACCAGTGACGCTGACTGGCAAGCCCGCAGTCTTCGGTTCAGATCCTCTGCATGGCACGTCCCAGCAGAGCACAGCTACAGACAGCCAGACACGCTGGACCAGGCTGTGCAACCTTGCCTCTGGGATACCCACAGTTCCATGTCAGAAGTGAGCATTGATTAGCGATGGGTGTTCTGGAGAAATGGTAGCTCTGAACAGGATGCTGCTACGGCTGGAAGTATCAATGAAGATTTCATTTCGATACCACACCATCCTCTCAGCATTCCCAAATGGTTCAGAAGAAGAGAGCCATGTGGCTAAACCTGAGTCTGGTGTTCTGACTAGCTACATGTGGCCCATGTCCTGTAAGCTAACACTACTTGTGTAAACCCACAAATATTTTACCTTTAGGTAATAACTCTCCAGAGTTTTTATTTGCTTCTCACATTTCGTTTTTTGCTGAACTAATGCGTGGTACCATTTTCCTGTGTTGCAGTTTATTGTAGCATGTGAGGGGCAGGAAGGGGGTTGTGTAGTGATGAAAACAGAGGACTGGGGGTAAAACAATAGGCTTTCTCGGTCATACTCCCAGATCCCCTGATGACTCACAAATCAGTCAAGTAATTTCTTTTCTTCATGTCTTGTATCCATCTGGCAAGTGGATATACATGTGAGGGGACGGGGAAGATTGAGTTAATTTCTGTGAAGTTCTTTGATTTTTAAATGAAGAGGGTTTTATGAAATTGATTTGTTTTCCAGTATCCTATTCGTCCAGCTTCCATGACGTATGATGATGTTACACATTTATCAGCAAAGATAAAACCAAAGCAGCAAAAGGTTGGTCATCATTTGAGTCCAGTCTGTAAAAGTTGTTTTAAGTTGTACAGAATGTACTTAAGAAAAGCACATTGTGCTATTAAGCTGTTACAAGTATGCAACTACATGCAGGACCAGATCTCTGTTATAAACTTGGAGTTATGGGGGAGTCTTTCACTGTGCCTGTAAAGTAGAGTTTAGAGTAAAAGTAGTTTATAAAGAGAGGAATTAAAGTCATGATGAAAAAAACACTCTTTTAACGTAGTTACTAATGATAATTCAGTCTGTAGGTACTTGTGCTAATACAGCTCGATTTAAAAGGTCTTTACAGTATTCAGAAAGGGTTGAGCTTTGGAGACATGCTCTGTCTTTCGCTGTCAGTGTGGGTCTTGATTTCTCTCTTGCCTGGCTGTGATTCATCAGCAGTCCTTTTGAAGTCAGTGGGGTTGTGTAGGTCGTGAAAGTATAGACAAAGCCAGAATGGTGTTTGCAAATGTATCCTAAAACTTTGGCTGTGATTTTAGAATGTCTTATTTAAAAAACACAGAAATAGATGTCTGTGATGTTAGGATTTTGTTCTGGGCAATGGTTAAGCAGAATGGTTGTGTGAACTTTGGAGTTAGGATGCATGTTGTGTTCAGGAAGTCTTCTAAGTACGGTTGGACTTGATCTTTGAGGTCTCTTCCAACCATAATGATTCTATGATTCTATTAAAATTAGCAAACATTTGCATTGTAAGCCCTGTAAATCTTGTAAATCTGCCATCTCATCCAGGGACTTGTAACTCGTTCAGTTTACGAGTAACATAAAGGGGAAGGAAAAATGAGACAATAGCTGTGATATACAAATTTGTAAGGGCTTTGGCACACCCTGAGGAAGAATATCTGCTGTATTGTTATAGTACATAAAGAGAAATGCTATGCAGTAAAACGCTTGTTTTTGAACATTTGTCTGAAGTTTAAAGTTTGAAAGGGGGGAATAGTTCTCCTTCTAACTAAAAGCTTGGAGCTTGTTTCTGTGCTTCTACCAGTGTAAATCAGGACTAACTATGAAATCAGTGGTAAGTACTGCCATCTCAGTCTTAGCAGAATCGACGCCTTTGCCTCTGAAGAGGACGTGGTTGCTTTATACTGCTTGATACCCAAACTAGAAGGAAACATACCTTAAGTTTGAGAGATTCTGAATGGATCCTCAGTGATAGGAAGGCTTGAAGGACATTGCTTGTGCACTTGATCTGTACTGATAAGTAAACTAGAGTGATAGTGTAGTGGAAACTATCCGACAAAGTGAAAGTGTATTTCAAGGCTGCCTAAAGAATTCTTGTTTCTTTACTCCCATTCATTTACATGGGAGTTCATATATCTCTAGCTTACTGTTAAGATGTCCCCATCCTACAAAAACCCATATATATGCTCAACCCATATATATGCGCATAAGATTTGCCCTGTGGATTTTAATGATGCTGCTTATGTATTTAAATTTGCTGTAAACCTATGGAAATGTTAGCAAGTGTGGGATTTAATTTTAATTGATCGTTTTGGGGTTCTGCCATGGTAATTAGCTGTCTTTCCTTTCATATTATTTAGGTTGAACTTGAAATGGCCATTGATACTTTGAATCCTAACTACTGTCGCAGCAAGGGAGAACAGATTGCTCTCAATGTAGATGGCACGTGTACAGATGAAACAAGTACCTATTCCTCGTAAGTGTCCTCTGCCTTCATTGCCTTTTTGTGGTGAGCACAGATATTTGTATGGCCATCAGGGCTTCAGGGAAAGGTGAGAACAAGTGGCTATACAGTCTCTATGGGTGCTTTGTACACTGTTATATAGCAAGTAGTCTTGGAAGTAACCTAGGTTTTTTGGTGTGCTTCATGAATTCTGAATTACAAACAGTAAAATGAGTATATATATTTGCTGCAGTTGTTGATATTCCATTTTGGGAATTGGTGATTTCAGACTTTTAACATCTGTATGCCACATTGCCTGTAGAATACAATCACAGCTTTCATCTGTCTGCAGGAAGCTGATGGACAAGCAAACTTTCTGCTCTTCACAAGCTGCGAGTAATGTTTCCCGCTATGCAGCTGCTGTTTATAAAAAAGGTAAGTTTCTTTTGCTTACCCCTCACATCAGTGAAACATGCTCATTTCAGGGTTAAAATAAGACCTCCTTGTTCATTTATTTCAGCCTAGGTTTTAATTGAGTGATGAGTCTTTAAAGAAAAGACAATTTTTCCTTATCACTGACCCCAGAGTCATTGAGAAGGTCTAGCAAAATTGTAAATGTTACAGAAGAACACTGTGGGTTTGTAGATGCCTCCAGGATCTTAACTGTGCATGGTGGCTTGGAATAATACACATTTGTAGCATAAATTTATCATTGTTATTTATATTACTGTCTCCCTCTGATTGTGTCTGTCTTGTTTTCCTGTTCAGCACTTTTTACCCCTCCCTTGTCTCCTAAGGCCATCACAGAGTTTTGATCTGAGATTAAAATATATAGATTGTCTTCAGTGATGACTATTTTGCTAGGGCTTTCCTGAACTATAGGTCAATTCTGAGCCAGAATGTGGCTCTCTACAAGATCTTTTTCAACATAAAAAGGAAAGTAACAGAAATAGGTCTTGGTCTTTCATACTCCTTTGAAATCCTGAGCACTGAATGAATTTTTCACTTCAGTCCCTTTTTACGTTTTACTGTATTAAATATTTATGTTCCACTGAAGCTGTGTCTTTACTGAGACAGGGAGATAATGAAAAGTGCTGTCCTTGTGCAGTGGAAAAAATCAATTTTAACCAATGTTAACTCTTGTTTTTAGGTGAACTTCACCTGACTCCACTACATGGAATTCTTCAGCTGAGGCCAAGCTTTACCTACTTGGACAAGGCCGATGCAAAACACCGAGAAAGAGAAGCTGCTAATGAAGGTAAATGCCCCATGAGTTCTGTTTTCTTTTGGGAGGTGACATAGGAGTTCTCTTTATAACTTAACTGATAAGAGTCATCATATTCTAAAGGTGTTTATTATAAAAACAAACTGATGATAAGGCCATTTCTCAGATTGTTTCAGTGATCTTTTCCGTGTAGCTGCATAAATGCTTTTGTGGACACAGTGTGGGGGACTGGCAGAGGGATAGGAGGTGACGGATAATGTCAAAGGGCAGCAGTAGGGAATGTGTCACCACTGCCACTGAAAAGTTGCACTGCAGAGCTCATGGGAGCAGTATTTGCTATCACAGAAGCAGTGTGGTGCTGTTATGCATTGCATAGTTTGGCCAGCTGGGATTGAACCCGTGGTTATGTAGTTCCTAGTACCACTTTCTTCCTGCATGGGCCCCCAAACAGTTACAGATTGGCTTTGACTCTTTTACTGTGGTGGTGTGTTTATTCTGTTGTATTTTTTGGCAGGTGGTGATTCATCCCAGGATGAAGCTGAAGATGATGTTAAGCAAATTACTGTATGTCCAAATTTCCTTTTTATGAAAGTTCAGGCAACAGTTCACAAGAAAGCATGACAATTCACACCCAAATAAAAGGACAGGAAACCTCAGCTAGTCCTGATGACCCTGGGCTTGGGAGGGGGGAAGCAAGATGGACTTGCCCTTGTTGCACAAGAATAAAGATGGCACTGACAGCAAGGGGTGATTCATTTGAGCTCAGGCCCCTATGTTCTGTTACTTATGTGCCAAATAAATAACGCAGGTGTTTTGTTTCAAGAGTTTCAGGGCTGTATTTAATGATGGCTAAATCTTATAGGTACGGTTCTCCCGCCCCGAAACTGAGCAAGCTCGTCAACGACGTGTTCAGTCCTATGAGTTCCTGCAGAAGAGACAAGCAGAAGAGCACTGGGTTCATCTACATTATTATGGCTTGAAGGTAGGTGTGTGCTGGCTGCTGAGGAGGCCTCCTGGGCCTGAAGGCTCAGCCAAGTCTGGAACTGCTTTTAAATCTGGGGCCATGGGAATCAGGGAATCATCAAAAGATAATGAAGAAAAGTAGGTCTGTGGGCTTGAAGAGACCCTGCAGTGCTCTGTACCTCTTCCACTGGATAATGCTTTGGGGTCTCCATGCTGGAAAAGGTTTAGAACTGAGAGCTGGACACACATAAAGGGAGGTCTGAGTATGAGAATCACTCAGGTCTTGGAGTATGAACTGGACTTTGTGAAAGACCTGGGGAACTCAGTCTGCTGAGTGTCAGAAATCCTGTTTGTCTCACCCACATACATGTCTGTCAGGAGATTTCAAAGTCATAGCAACAGAAATGTTCCCACATGATGTCAGCATTGTTCAAGAAAGTGAAAGCAGAGTATCAGTTAGTGAGGTGGAATGCTTGAATGGTGCAGTAATGAGATGGTGGTCAGAGTTTGGAATGAGGAATCCGGCTCTCTGGCATTTTGTATGTTTTCAGTATGTGGTAGTGACTCTTGGTTTTTTCCTTGTCTCCAGGATAGCCGTTCTGAACATGAGCGCCAGTATTTATTTAGTCAAGGTCATGGCCTTGCTGAAAACACGGAATTAATTAAATCTCCGAGGTAATGGTTTGATGGTTTCCTACAGAAATTGCAGTAATTTGTTGGCTTTGTTTTCAGAGTAATAAGCAGGTGTATTCTTTAAAAGTCTGCTCTTTGATAATTCTACCCATGATAAAACTTGAATTGTTTAAAAAATACAGAAACAAAGTAGCCTTCAACTTATTCACGTTGCTTTCTTTGTTTCCCTGTACTCTGAGATTAAAAGTAGTTGTTCTCACTTGCGATAGTAGCCTGTTGTACGTTATCACAACCTTGCATTATTGAGACTGCGAATACTGTAAAGGAAAAGTAAAAAACTCCTGGTTAAAATAAATTAAAACTCTGAAGCCAATAACTTCTGTTGTTAGTAAATCTTACAAAACCTTATTTGGTGACTTGTGAGAGACACCTGAAACTACTTGAAACTTGTTCAGTTTTCTTTCTTGGTGACTGCAGCTATACAGGAGTCTTCCCATGATGCAGTCAATACTAATGCTTTGCCGTAATTTGATACAACCATTGCCCAAGTAGTAGTGAAGGGGCAGACCCTCTCTTGGTTTAATGGGGTGGGTGTGTTTTTTCTTAACATTTAACATCTCAGTTGAACAGTGCTAGGTGCTCTGAGAAGTCTTTTGGATCCAATTCTTTCCTCACGGACACTGGTAATTATGTGGGTGGAAAAGAGTTTTTGATTTCACCATTCACCAGACCCTTCTTACTGCTGCATCAGAGCACCTGTGTTTAACGTATTTACTCTTGTAGTACCTTTGTTTGGACACCTCACCTGTACAGAAGAGCTGGGATTCCAACTCCCATTTATTTCATACCTTCTCTTTGGGCAGGTGAATGTCAATAGCTTTTGCTAGTACTGATTTTACAGAGGAAGATGGGAGAGGAAAGAGGAGAGCTCTTTTTTCAGGCTAATGTTTGTTTTGTAGATTCACACAAGTAGGATTGCTGTAAGCAAGATTGTTCTTAAACCTAGGAAGTCCCAAGACAAACATTTTAAGGATGTGTTTTCTTTCCTTCTAGTGAATATTTAATGATGCTGATGCCTCCAAGCGTAGAGGAAGAGAAGTAAGTGTTTGTGTTTGTACGGAATGTTCAAAGTCCATATTGGCTGGATGCTCTTCTTCATGGGCTGCAAATCTGCTTGTTTATCTCCAGTGACAAACCAGTGGCTCCAAGCAATGTGCTTTCTATGGCCCAGCTGAGAACTTTACCCCTTGCTGATCAGATTAAGATCCTGATGAAAAACGGTTTGTAGCTCTTGTAATACTTTGTGTGTAATACAAAGTGTGTAGCACTTTACTTTGTGACTTTTAATTGCCTCAGATAAGGTACCTTTCCTAGTAGTATTAGTTCTGTCACCCCACCAGACTGGCTTTCTGATTCTGTGAAGAATCCAAATCCCAACCTTTTCCTTAAAAGGACCTGCTATGCAGAGGAGAGCAGTAACAGCAGATCTGACTGCTGATCTCTATGTTTGCAGACAATTTACTCTTTGAATAATTTCTAATCTGATGATAGCTTTCTGGACACATCTATTTCAGCAGGTGTCTCCTGGAATGTGGCATCTCAGTGTGAATCATAAGTTGAAGGTTAATGCAACAAGCTGTACTTTGGAATTTTCTGGGAACTTTTCAGTAATACATGCTTCACGAGTGTCATCTGGGAATTCTATTCTGTCTCTTCAGAGTTACTATCTGATGAGAGCAAATCCTGAGGACTGCCTCAGAGCTTCCTGTCTTGTCAGGTGTCTGTGTTTCCAAATGTTGCCAAAGGCATAGATTTGGCGTTTTTTATTTATTTTATTAATACATTAATTTGGAACCAGTTAATCAACTTTGATGCGACACTAGGAGATACTTTTAGAACAGATGATGGCTATAGTGCCAGAGGGGGGGGCACTTAGTAGAACTTAGGTTTTGGGGGTTTTCCAAGTTATAGCTTTGACTATGAACTTCAACGTAAATCATAGTATCCTAGATTTATAAATCTATGCCTATATCATGTGCATTGAAGAAACCCTTAACTTGGTGTATTTTGCCTTTCAGTGAAGGTCATGCCATTTGCAAATCTGATGAGTTTGCTAGGCTCTGGGACTGACTCTACGGCAGTTCTCCGCTGTATACAGCAGGTGGCAATGCTGGTCCAGGGAAACTGGGTGGTGAAGAGGTATGGCTCGTCTTTGTTACTGGGTCATGGTTTTCTGCTCTAAGGAGAGGATGGGAACAATGGATTTTATATACACATCTTCCTTGTGCCCCAAAGTAGCCATGTTCTTAACTCATAGTACTGTAAAATCTTGATTTAATGTTTGGTGCTTTTTAGTGCAGACAGAATCACAAAATTCAAAGAGTTGATGTTAAAAGATAGTACCTACCCCCGCTAAAATTATGGCTGAGCAGTGATGTAATCTGTATTTGCATTTGAGTTATGTCAGGTTTTTGATGTTGTCTTCACTCATGTTCTTTTGTGAGAGGACTGTCCTGAATTCTTCCAGAGATTAGTGTCAAATATAAACACAGAAAACGAAACCAATGTCAGATATAGTATTGTTAGCTAAATTCAGTCAAAGAAAGATCTTTGTGCAGTCACCTTGCTGTTCATCAGTGGATGCTGCTCTTGTCAGCTGAAAGCTATCATGTAGAAGGCATTACCCACTTAATTATCAGGCGTGGGGTACTGAGTGTACCACATGAAATGGATTCTGTATCATCCTCCTGTTTGTTAGAATAAAGCATCCCACTGGGAATTGACGTCTAAAGTGCAGTATGATTTTTTTTTTTACCTGGGTGGAGCACTGCATGCAGAGAATTATAGTATCTGGAATAGCTCTCTGTGTTAAGATGAGTGGCATCAGCTACCAGGCCAAGTCTGTTAGCAGATGTGTTTCAGCTGTTCTAATACAGACCTGTATTAGCAATGTGAACAGTTTTTACAGCAACCCTTGCTATCCCTCCAGCCATTCCAGAAGGAAGCTGGAAGCAAGTTAAAAGGTAGTATATTAGCATTCAGATTGTTTTTATGTTATAGCTGATTCTTTGCTACTAGTCCAGGGAGGATGTGTATATCTCTAGTAGATGTACATGTTTGGGATGGTTGGGCACAGAGCAGTACATGCACACATCAGAGGTGGGACCCATTTCTTTGGCCTGGGTAGGATCAAGATCATGAACCTGGGTTGCCTTGAGGCTTTGGAGAGCATGCTAACAAATGTCATCCAGGTGGTCTTGCAAGCAGACAAGGACACAGGGTAATCTTGATCTCAGGGCTGTTTGGTTCGAGCATGACATTTTGTAGTATTGTTCTCTTAAGCCCTTAATTGCTGGGAAGGAGACAAAAAACTCTTATGCCCATACATCAGCATTTTGGCTAATTCAGGGCTGTGTGCCAGGTTAGCCTAAGTATTTCTTAGGATCATTCTGGTCTTGTTTAACACCAATCCAAGGGAGGCTAGGCTTCACAAGAACAAAGCAGAGCTTGTATCTGTGTTGCACACATCTGCTAGCCACAAGGCTGTGCTTTGCTGGTGTATGCCTTTTTGCACTAGTGTAATTGCAGTGGTGTAATTACACCAATATTAATTCCTTTAATGAAAACTATGCTTTGGATAAAGGTATAATTTAACTGCAGAACAGGGAGGACATGTTTGTTATGTTAATCTTCACCAATGCTGTTTTTCTGGAGTACCTAGTAACTAACCCATCTTTCTTTTTAATTAACAGTGATGTCCTTTACCCAAAAGATACTTCTAGTCCACATAGTGGAGTCCCTGCAGAAGTGCTCTGTCGAGGGAGAGACTTTGTTGTAAGTATAAAAGTGTTTGTTGTTTTTAAAGGAAAACACAGGTGAAGTTTGCCTGGGAGGCCACTGCATTGCAAAACTCTGCTGCTCTACTGCAGTAAGGTGTTTCCTCTAAAGAAATTGTTTGTATTTTAATCCTGCAGATGCTGTTACAAGTCTGGCAGGGGAAAGTTGGTGTAGATTGACATTGTGTCTGGCTGGCAGGTTCAGATCGTCTGTCATTAACAGTATTCATCCCTTTCTAATACATGCTGTAGAGCCACTATCACATAGCCCCTACAATGCAGGGCTTACAGAAAAGCCACGGCTGGATAATAAAGTAATTGTTTTTCCAGATATATTTCCATGGGCTCAGGACTGTGAAGTCTGAGGAGGTCAGTGTGTGTAAGCCTTGTGCTCCCTGAGCATGCACTGTTGATCTTTAAAAAGGACTTTATTCCCCAGAGCTGCTAATCAGTGAAAGGACTTTGTTCCCAGGCACCTTTTGTGAGCAGTAGCTGCACATGGAAGTTGAAATGAATCCAGGTCTTGTAAACACACATGTAACCACAGCAAAAAGGAACAACCTCTGCATTGTGTTTATTTTCACTAATCATGAAAAGAATTAAGTTCCTAAGTCGTTCTAAGTTCATATTCAGTTTATGGCTTCTGCCCCATCAAAGAGAAGCTGAAGAGTGCATTACTCATTTTTTTCAGTTAGACCTGACTGTTCCCCTTGTTTGCAATGTTTGTTTATGAGATTTAGCTCTGAATAGGAGCATTCTGTGCAAGAAACTTTAAAGATATTACAGTACTAGTGTAAGATAAAACTGATGGTGATTGAAACTGACTTTTTATTGTGTCTTGATGTCTGCCTGAGACACTGTCATATGGAGACCTGGATTCAGGTGTGAGCCAGTGACATAAGTCTTTAGGACACAGCAGATTAGGTGACATGTCGTGTGTAAAATTCTAGAGACCAGAAATTATTATGCTCAGTTAAGTAAGCAGTAGTGTTTTAGCAGTTAAGGTGTAAAAATAAATTATGTTCATTTGAATTATGTCAAATATACCTGGCATGAGAAATGGATCTATGTTGATCTTAAAGGCAAGTAATTTGCTAATTAGCTCTACAGCAGGGAAGAAGTTAAAATGTTAGAAAATAGAAAGCGTTGATATTTCTGGCTTTCAGACAAAGTGAAGTGTGTGGTCATAAGGCTCAGAAACAGTGTGTAATGCTGTATTGCATCTGTGTAGAAAATGTGTTCTAGCTTAAAAAGTGAACTTTGTTTCCCTGTTGTATGTATTTGTGTAAAGTCATTAATAAGACTAAAAAAAAAATTTATGGGCAATAGTGACTTTTAGTGTCCGCCTGTTCCATGTTGTACTTTGGGGAGGAAGAAAAGTAATTTGTGTCTTTTCTGAAAGCTGCTGTTTTTTCACCAAATTCTTACATAATAAATTCAGAGGACATGAAGTACCATTGGCTCTAGTTGAGGGTAAAGGGCCTAATAAGAAATGGCTGCCTCAGAGTTGTGCACAAGGAGAGCTGATAGATTTTTCTTCCTTTGGACAGCAGCTTCTTGTGCTTTAAAACAGAAATGCCTTATGCCCTAAAATGATCACGGTGATTTTGTGTGTTTGTGGGCAGAAAGAAGCTGAGTCACAGAGAAAGATGCATAGATGACATTGTAGGGCAGGAAGAAATTGGCAGTAATGAGATTTTGAATTCTTCACAACATTATAAATACACACAGACTAGAAGAGGTTGTAGTCTGTTGAAATGGAGACAGGAAGAAATCAAAGGTCATGTTCAGATAGTGTTCTGCCCAAGTCCTCATGTATCCTGTTAGCCTGCTCCCAGCAGCTGCCTCTCAGGATGTTAGACCTTAGGAGCTGCTCTGCAGACCACCTAGCTTTTCCATTAACTGGGGACAAGTATGCGAGTGACAGGCCATCTCAGCATAACTGTAGGTGACTGTGATTTGCATTGAAGAAGGGAGTGGGCACTTTGTAGGGGGCTGTGTGCTGGAAAAAGGCAACAGTCAACCTCTACAGGCCCCTACGTTAACAGAAGTGGATGAAGAGTTTCTTCAGGTTGATGGTTAGGTATGTGAGAAGCTGAGCCTCAGGTGTGACTTGTGAAGTCCCAGCATCACTGCAGTGGAACATTTTTTTGGAAGCTAAATGGAGTTTGAGTTCAAGAGATTCTTCGTAGCTTTTGTAGACACAGGTTCGCCAAGGCAAACCATGGACTCTTGATGCTTTTGATACTCTGTTCATGGCCATTTGAGGCCAGAAAGTGCTTTCCCACTACCTGGCTGAGAAACACCTACTTCCGCATTCTTGAAAGGAATGGGGTTTCTATTTTTCTGGTAACATCATTGAACAGGTTCATTACTACAACTTCAGTGAAGCAACTGCTAAATACAGTTACTAGGCTTTTCTCCTTTGTTCCCTTCCTAGATGTGGAAGTTCACACAGGACCGCTGGGTTGTGAGAAAGGAAGTGGCAGCAGTTACAAAAGTAAGTGATTTTTTTTTTTTCTTCCTAAATCAGAAGTTTGTGTTAAGTGTTGGGCATTGTCTGTACATTGGTAGTGGATGCTGCTGCGAGCCTTTTCTCAGGTTCACAGCGTCTGCATTACTGCTGACTTGCACTGTTCGCCAGTCATGCCTTCACTTTTGAACAGGTATAGATACATACTCTTTTTAGAAACGTTTCAAGCAGCTCCCACAGTTACTGCAACTCTACAGGATATGACTGGCCTTGTAGCTGAGCCACTGGCGTGTGCCTTGTCCTCTCATCTGTTTCAGTGGAAAGCTGCACACAGTTTGAATTAAGCTCACTGATTGTGCACCAAAGCAGATGTGTGCTTGTGCAGTCCACACTAGCTACTGTGCTTTGGGTGTGTTACAAAACAGCAGCTCTTCTGTTGGCATTTGCCAATTGTTTATATTGAATAAAAGTTTTAAACAACTTGGGCACCTGAATATTCTCTTAAAACTGGCAAATGAATGAGAAACACTAAGTAAAGAGGACAAAAAATAATTTCCTTAAAATGCAGTAAAATGATAAAACACTAGTCAATTTATGCACAAGCCATCTGTTTTTGGAATGTACGATCTAGTGCTGCTTAAAAGCTGTGCACGTGTAGGTGCAGCATGTCTGGCTTGCAGCTCTAAAATAAGATTAACGTTGTAGAATATGCTTCTCTTCACAATAGAGTCTTTTCATCTCAGTTTGGAAACTCCCTTTTCTTCACAAAACTTGCCATGAGCTATTTGACTCTCAGGTCATTAATCACCACTGCTCTCTGAAGTCCAGTGCTTTTAACACTGTGTGAAAGTGTTGATGCTGCAGAGGATGAGTATCTCTGACTTAGCTGGATGTGTATTCATGGAGGTGCCCCATGTATGCCAGAACAGCCCAACTCTTCCTGTCTGTTGGAACAGTGCCCATTGCTGCCTGGCTGCATATGTCCTATGTAAATTGAATTCCATGTTATTTATGCTTTTTCTTTTTCTTTCAGCTTTGCCCAGAAGATGTGAAAGACTTCCTAGAGCACATGTCTGTCGCAAGAATAAACAAAGGTTGGGAGTTCATGCTCCCTTATGATGAAGACTTTGTTAAGAAGCATCCAGATATAGTTCAGAGGCAACATATGCTGTGGATGGGCATTCAGGCCAAGTAAATGACTTGTTTTATTTTGGGGAAGAAGCTAAAAAGAGAGAACTATCTAGTACAAAGTTTCTGTAGACGTTGGTAGGTAATTTGATCTGTATTGCCTCGAAGGTTTCCCCCTCACAGTCACCAGGCAGTGGTGTGGTGAGGGGTGTCACTGCATCATTCAGGTCATTCCTGTTCCTTGGCTCCCTGGAGAAATTGAGTATTCTAGGTAATGGCTAAAGCTGGCATGGCTGCATGCAGGCATAATGACTGAAACTGTCCTGGTATATTTTATCTTTGTCTTTCAGATTAGAAAAGGTCTATAATCTCTTAAAGGAGCACTTGACACCAAAGAAACAAGAGGCACAATCAGGTAAATGGAATTGTGCTTGGATTATCTTGAAGCATATGTATCCCTCCATATTCCTGAGTGATGTTTTGGAGTTCCTCTCTGGTTTTGAACGTGGTGGGGACTGGTCTTGTTTTGTTTAGTATTTTTCCTTTCCTGTGATTTCTGTTGAATTATTTGTGACAGATCTTGGTCTGTACTAACATCACTGGTGTTGGGGTGACACAAGCTTACTGTAGCATCCTTGTAGCAGAGCAGGGAGAATTCCTTGGCACTGGGGACTCGCTATTTGATAGTGTAAAATCAGCTGGTTCTGTTATCCCCTTCTTCATTTAAGGCAGCTTGTATGGTGTAAGATTGTAAGCAGCTCCTGAGGAGGGAACAGGGCTGCTGCAGAAGTAATTCTCACCTCTCAGTTTACAGGCTAATGTGCATGAGGTAATATTTTTTTATTTCCCCTGATTTGCACAGGGCTCTCTGTGGTGTGGTTGAGGGCTGAGCAATTAATGAAGAATGTGTTTGGCAGGAGGCTGTAAGGAGGTGTGAAGCTGTCTCTTTTTGACATCCTTCTCCACCATGGATGTCAGTGAGAATATTAAAGTAGCATAATCTGAAAAGACTGTGAAAACTTGAGATTCCAGAGAGTTTTAACTAGGCATTTGGCTCATTGCCAGACAGTGGAGCCAATGAAGAGTATAAGCAGAACTGACAAATGAGCATATGAATCCATTTCAATACCTTGTGTCTGATCTGCTTGGAAGGATTAGATGTTGGGTTATTTGGAGAGGATTAGTGAGCCTAACAGCAGAGAAGATAACAGCATGTGTGCTGTGCATGATTTTGCCTTAAACACAGCACTCCTTCCTTTGGCATTGAGACTGGATTCCTCTGCTGTCAACATGCCCCTTCCTTTCACCTCTGGATAGCTGGGTGTGGAGGGAAGCACAGGATTGCATGGGAAAGGACTCCCTCCTTTCCCTTTCTCCCCATCACTGGGGAGAATACTAAGAAGAGGGTCTCAGACTTTCATGCTGTACACGTCATGCTAAAAGGGTGTTCAGGTTCACTGTTAAGCCCTTCCCTCTCCTCACTGTACCTATAGGACATCCTTGTGCTGGCTCTGGTGGTTGCTGCAGCAGGCCC
>NW_009594873.1:19010-19245 GCF_000690535.1 Cariama cristata
AAAAAAAAAAAAAAAAAAGAAGAGTAAGTTGCTGGGCAAAGAACAACTTGGTTCACAAGTAGAGATGTATAAGCAGTCTCTGTTCTGGTTTCCTGTTTTGTGGAAAAGGCCTCAGTGGTTGAACAAGCGCATTTTGTCTTTGCTTGAGGTTCCTTGTCTGGAACACCCAAGCATCTGGCTTACAATTGTCAACACGTTTACCTTTTTAAAAAAAAAACAAACACACCCCCAGATT
>NW_009594873.1:19263-24887 GCF_000690535.1 Cariama cristata
CCCCCCGCAAAACCACTACAAAAACAAATGAAAAAACCTCACCCAAAACTAAAATAAAATCTAAATGGGTTTATGCCTTAGATTTCACAAGCAGATGATGTTTCCTGGTTTTATTTCACTATGAGCCCTTTCAAGAAACATTCTGTGAGACTGGAGCCCTGGTTATGGTGAGATTTATGGTATCTTTTGTTTCTTACTAGCTCATCCGTTGCTGGTTTCTGGGGAGCAAAGGGTCAACATGGCTAAAGCAAAAGTCAAGCAGAACTATGGGCAGCTGGAGAAGGAGTTCCAGAAGCAAAAGGCAGAGATTAAATCAAATGACACCTCAGCCAAGATGGATGTTTCCAATATCCGCATTAAAGAGGAGCCTGTGAGTGATGAGGAGCCGATGGATACCTCGGCTTATGAGGGCATGAACAACGGTGTTGTCAACGGCCTCCATGCAGAAGAGGACTCCACGGACTCTTTAAACGGCCACTTGCCTGGAGGCTGCATTGACCGAGTGGCCCAAGAACTGAAGGCATTTGTGTCGTCAACATTTAAGAAACAATTTGTACTCACCCTGAGTGAGCTTAAACGGTTATTTAACCTTCACTTAGCCAGTCTGCCTCCAGGACATACGTTGTTCAGTGGCATTTCAGACAAAATGTTACAGGACATAGTGTTGGACACTGGCTGCAAACAGATTTTGGTGCCTGTAAGTATATTTTTTCCCTTGGTGTACTTTAGGGAGGAGGGATTGGGGGGCAGTTAAACATCTGAGCTGTGAAATGTTTGTGTCCTGTGCTGGTGGACTGGAAGAACAGATGTGCTCTGAGTAACTGTCCAATATTGGATATGTTGAAGCTGCTGGAGGTTTGTCTGGCAGCCTGCTTCTGGCAGGCCCTGCACTCCTCTTGCTTTGCTCTGTGGTATGCCGCATAACTTAGTTGTCTTTGGGGCTCTGTTTCCACGTCAAAGCTGTTGGGCTGCAGTGACTCGCTGTCCCAGTTTGCTTCTGTTAACGTGATCTAAGGCAGTCCCACATTCCCATCAGCTCTCCTGGAGTTGCACAAGCCCCTTCTCTCAGGGACAGGGACACAGCTCGGGGAGGAAGGGTGGCATTGACTGCCCGGGAGCAGCAAGGCACACCCAGCAGAGCCCTCTGGGAAGGAGCAAACCGTGTCTGCAGCAGGTTTCTTTGGTCAGTCCTTTTCCTCCTAGACTGTGCAGAAGTGTCTTTGTTTCTTTATGGAAATGCCATGTGTGATTGCATGAGACACAGCGGGTTTGTGTGATAGTAGGTTGCTTAGGAAAGGAAAAGGAATTTGGCATCATGGGAAGGAGCCTTAAAGGAAATTAATTTTACAAGACATCTGGCAGTGCTGATTGGGTTGCAACCAGAAAGAGCTTGGGAGTCAGCTGCCTTTGGGGAGAGAGGAACAGAGACGTGTGAACCACTCGAAAGAGCAGGCAAGGCGGAAAGAGCAGGAAGCAGGCAGGCTGAAGAGAGCGAGCCTGGAGCATGGGAGTTGAAACTCGACTAAGGAGTAAGGCTTGCCACGGGGAAGCAGGAATAACATGTTCAGTCGTGTGCAAAGTACGTGTTGTGGCACCTGGGAACCGAGTAACAGACTTGAAATGCCACTAGGGAGACCACCGATTTCAGTACTTTCTGCTTTTTCTCATGACAGCTTCCAAGTCCTCGGGTAATGTTTGCCTGGAACTGCCTCTTAGTGCTGGCTAGGCTCTCCTTTGAATGCAGTGAAATGTGCATTTGCCATGCTGATGGTAAATAGCTGAGGTCATTGCTGCTCTGTTACTTGGGACTGGGACTTGTTTGCTTTGGAAATTGTGGGATTTTGGAAATGATTCCATCCAGTCTTTGCCGAAAGGCTGTGAAGAGTGAAAGTGAGATAGCTTTTTTTTTTTTTCAAAAAACAACCAAAATAAAATCCTCCTGAAGAGAGGTGGTTGGGAACTTCCTTCTGTCTGGAAAACCCTGTCACAGGAGACCTGCAGAGGTGCAGAAGTGGTCGCTGGAATGTCTCTTGCTGGAGGTCTGCTGTAAGTTTTAGTTCTGCTGACCCAGAATTTACTGCAAAACTTGCAGTCTTGTACAGGAGCCTGTATAAGTCTGTACTGTTATCAGCAGCATAAAACGTTACCCCCAAACCTCCCCCAAAGCTCTGTGCAGATGGCAGAGGTGCTGGGGCTGGTTTTACTCTTTGCATGGGTGCATACACTTCGGTATTTCTTGATTGTTCCCTTGGACAGTTTTGTCAGCACCCGACGAGTGTGCCTGAGCTCAGGGAAAGCCTGGAGGGTTGTTTAGCGTGGGATTTCGTAGTTGCTCATTAGTTTTCTGTAATTGAAAGTGCTTTGGTGATAAAAATCAATGATCTGAGGTAATTAAAATGATGTTCTGTGAGGGGTGAAGACACTCTTGGCTTGCACGCTGCCCTATTATAAAAAACATGTTGCTGAAAGCTGCAACTGAAACCTTATCAGGGGAATGCAGGATTTATTATAAAGCTGACCGATTGCACCCAGGGTATTTGTGGGGAGCCAGAAGAGATGCCACTCCAGCAGCAAATGGGGCTGTGGGGATGCCTCCAGGGTGCTGTGTAGTGTCCTCAAGTGGGAAGGAAGAGCACATGGAAAAAAATAGCAAATCCTGGGCAGATGCACCCAAGTGCAGTGGGCTGTTTCTGCGATCAGAGAGAGGGCAAGTGGAGGTATCCTCGGCAGACACTGGCACTGTCCCTCTGTCCGGAGCTTGCGCAGGCTCAGCCTGTGTCCAGCCCCCCAGGAAACGTTTGCGCAGGAAATCTGGCTCCTGAGTATCTGCACCCGTTTCCTGCAGACTGGTTGGGGTGCATGGGGGGGGCTGGCTTCTGCTGGCTCTTTCCCGTGGTCCTTGGAATGGCAAGGTTCTGCCCAAATCTTCAGGATATTTTTGAGACATCAGGAAATGATGTAACCATTGCCCGCATCCTGCTTGGCTAGGGTAACAGGAGAGGAATGCAGCTCTGCGCTTATGGTGAGCCTTTTGGGCTCATGCCGATGCCAGGCTCCTGGAGAGGTAAGCTCAACTGTTTACCTCTAGGATTATTCCAGCTAAGTTTGGGGTTTTTTTCTGGCAGATTCAGCCCCTTTCAGTCTGGTTTAGCTATAATGCGAGGCTGCCTAGCAGTGGCTATTTTTAGGGCATGCTCAGTGCTTGAGTGAGACACCTCCCAAAGCCGAGGACTTCTCCCCGAGAGCTTCTGATTTTAATTGGCAGCCCTGGGGACCTGTTCATCTCCTCAGAGCCCTGCACTAGCTCTGGCAGCTTAGAGCAGGAAGGGGCACAGGGTAAATACTTTAAAGAAGGATTTTGAGGCAGTGGAGAGCTGTTTCAAGGTGAGACTAGAGATATTAAGATAATGAACCTAAAATGACAAAGGGACAGCGGATGGCAAGACGGTAAAGCTGTTTGGACAGAGCAGCATGTCTCTGAAGAGTCGCTGATGGCATTTCCCGCTCCTGTGGAGAGGCTGGATGACAGCAGCAGGCAAGCAGGGTGCTGTTGGCAGCAGTGTTGGCAACAGTTTGCAGAGTAAGGCTGGACCGGAGGAGGAGATTCTGTGGGTTCTTCTTCCCAAATAAGTATTGTGTTGGTTTGGAAGCTGTTTCCTCACAGCAACGGCCAGATAAACACAGCCGCGTTTCAGACGTGTGGCTGAGGCAAGAGGAGTTTGCGCTCCCGGTCTGTGTTCAGTGACTTCCTCAAAGCGAGGCAGCTTGTGGCTGGGTGCTCCCGGTGCCCTGCATTTTGCCTTTCCTGCTGCAGATGTTTTCTGGAGGGAAGCTGCAGTATTTGATTATATCTGTGCTGAAAGCATACAAGAGATAGTATTCCTCAAAAGCAAGCGTCCTTATGAGAAGAGAATTATGTCAGGTGTTGCAAGCTTAATAAACCTGAATCCTGGCTCTAAACCAAGTGTAAAACCTTGTTATATTCCAGCCATTTGGACACATGTGAGAGCCGAAGCTGCTGATCCCACCAGGCAGCTCCCGCTGGACAAAACTCTTCCCCTTTGCAGTAAGATGAGAGGCAAAGCATGAAAGGAAAGGCTGATCTTTCGCTCTGTGATGCACAAGTCTTTTGGCGTGGTGTGAGGGAGGCTGGGAAGAAAGGTTTGGTTTGTACCAGCAGCCAGGATTGAGGGATACTGGAACAATCAGGACTGGCTTGTTAGCTTTTCATAGATGATTGATTTAGGTCATCTGGGCGGTTAGCAAGGAATAAATTGTTAGTGACAGACGGGAAGAGACATGTCAGGAGTGAAGGCATATGCCAGCATTGCTCATTAGTCACTGCTCCAAGGGGAAATGTTAAGGCAAATGGATGGTATGGTTTTTTTTAGGAGTTTGGGGCATGGAGGGGAGGCAGTTGTGTTCCTTCCTGCATGCAGGGGTTTGAGGCCTCTGCCTCAAAAAGAAAAATTGCATTTCTCTAGCTTTGCACATGAAGAAAAAACAAACAAACAAACAAAATGACTTCATTTTTGGAGCCTGAAATTGGTTCAGTGTCCATCAGCGTTCAGTCTTCTGGAGTCTTGTAGTCTGACCCAAAGCAGAGATGACAAATACAGCAGAAGCACAGTGCTTCTTAGTAATGCTGACTTGGGATTAGTGAAGCAGATAAATTACAGGATAGAGTCTTGAATCTCTAAAACCTGCCACTGTAAAAGTAAAAACCTCCAGAAAGACCCTGCAATGCACTTGGTGCTCTCAGTTGAATACTGCTTTGGATGGTCTGGAAGCAAACACTGCCGACAGGAAAAATCTAGACATCTTGCCATGAGATACCAGCTAAGGTGCAAACCCTGGGATTGTTCTGATACATGGTGGTTGACCTCCACTGGTTGGAAACTGTCCCCATGCAAACTTCACAGGATTCCAGTATGCCCAGCAGTTCCCTTTTTTAAAGCGCTGAAGTGGTTGATGGTGTGCCGGACATGGTACCGGCGCCTGCGGCATTGACCTCCGTGACCAGAAGCATCAGTCAAACATGGCTTGGGCACATCAAGGTACACCTCTGGGTGCCATGATGCTTGTCCCGTTCCTTAGGGCGTAGTTAGCCCCTTGTTAATTCGGGGTCTGCATGCTGCAGGACCACCCTGCAGGACAGGTTTGGTACAAATCATGTTTCTGTTGAAGTCATTGGCCTGCGAGAAGGTGTCTGCCCTGTGGCTGCAGGATGGGCCATGCCTGAGCAGGCACGGGGGCTGCCAAAGCAGTTACCCCTGCGAGTGTGGAATGGGAGAGGAGCTTATGTTGTTTCAGCAGTTCTCATTACATGGCAACGACATTTTTTATTCAGTAATAGGTGTCCAGGGATACTGCATCATAGACTCATTAAGCAGAACTCATTAAATAGATGGTTATTTTTAACAGCCTCTTGTCCTCAGTTTCCTCCACAGACTGCTGCTTCACCAGATGAACTAAAGGTCTATGCACTTTGGGAAGCTGGTGACACATATGATCAGGTAAAGATAAAAATAAGTGACATTCCCAAAAATGTGTTTATTGAGCATTTGGCATTGTTTGAATATGTGTTTCTGGAACTGGTACAGCAGGTAGTTTTCCTCTTTCCC
>NW_009594873.1:24918-38578 GCF_000690535.1 Cariama cristata
GTAGTTTTCATTACCAACCTATTTCCAGCTGAGAGGAAGCTCTTAGCTTGCAGGGTGATCATTACTGCGTCAAGACAAGGCGGTGTGGGCAGAAACACCATAATACATTGGTAACACATGTCAGTAACTAGCTCAGTGGAATGCAAACAACTTTGAACCTGTGAGGGGAAAGGATTCTCCAATGCAGGCCTCAGACCAGGATCCAGTCCAATTATTTTTTTTTTCTTTTGATAGTAGTGCAACGTTAACCAGAGATTAAATGATGATGTTACCTGATACATCTGTTTATACTTAGAATAGGAAATGATTACAGCATCTGTGGGTATCTCCTGAGTTTTAATTGCTGTCAGAGTAAATGAAGTGAAAGGGCAGGCCTCTAACGAAATGTGGATGGACAATGTTAACTCCTGTGTCCATGATCTAAATAAATTTTTATAGGAAAGAGTCAAGCAGTATCCAGCTTCCTGGCTGGAGTGGACCATGGGAACTCCCCTAGAAGCATTTGAGAGGAATATATTGCAGCCCCTTCTTCAGCACATTCTTGTACCTATGGAGGTGCCCCAGCTCACCGGACAGGTGCAGGTCTGGCCACGGGCTATGGAGGGATCCCTGTAGAGCTCTCAGAAGCTAGGGTGCTGCTAGAGAGCAGATGTATATGGGACCAGTTCAGGATTATGAAGCAAGAATCCTCTAAAGCAGTTCAGTGAATGTTTGTACAGGCTAGGGCACATGCAGTTTTGATATATAGAAAGATAGGAATAATTGTTCTTCTCTGTATTTGATATATTTTCTTTTAAAGCATCGCCAAGTTTTGCTTGACATCTTTTCGAAAAATTACCGAGTGCGCAGGAATGTCATCCAGAATCAGTTGAGTCAAGAATGTGGAGAAGACCTAAACAAGCAAGAGGTGGATAGAGTGTTAAAGGTAAGTTTTTATTCTGGTGTGGGTTTGATCCAATTAATACATGAATTTTTAATGTTTGGTTTGAGCAAAGGATCATATTTTACCTTGAATTGACAAATGGTAAAGATGATAGAACAATTGTTAGAATGTGGACAAAGCCTGTTTTTCAGCTTGTTTTCTTAAAAATACATGTCTCTCATTCTATCTTCTTTCTCTCCAAGGAGTAGTAACTTTGACTCACACATTATGTTGTATTATTGCAACAAACCTATATTTGTCATCTTGGACTAGCAAAGAATAGAGTGTAGTAAATGTGATACTGCAAAGTTATTTTAAAATAATGTGGAGTTAAACATGAAGGAGGTGGGAGGGTTCTGGCACAGTGTTCTGAGTTTACCAGCTGACGGCTGGTAGTTAATGCTGAAGAGCACAAGTGCCACATACTCAGAAGGAAGTGCATTTCCTTCTATAGCAGGACGTGCAGCAGTGTACGGAGCAAAACCCTAGCCAAAACAAGCAGGCAAAGTAGTAGTTAACACATTTCATTGTGAATGTTTATTTGAATCCTTTCATCTGTGTCTTTGAAGGTGCATCATTTTCTTGCTAAAGAAGTTTAAGGTATAAGGTAGGGACCGCACAGGCCATGACTGACAAGCTTTAAAAGCGATGCAGGATGGCTAAGTAGAAAGTTGCCAACTAATGTAATAAGTTAATCATTGTTGCTGGGCCTTTGCTCGCTGTCACCCACTTCAGTAAGACAAGTGCTTAAGTACTTTATTACATTGGGATCTGCAAACAGAGTAACAGCATATTTGAAAAATTACAGATCTGTTGCTGTGATAATAAGCAAACTGGTCTTGCTTGAAAGAACCTAGTCTTCTTAGGATTGAAATAAGCTCAGACATTTCTGCCTGCTAGACAGTATTTCATGTGGCTTGCCTGTGCTGGGAGATTTGTCAAGCAACTAGAGGAGCTCAAGTATCAGCTCTGCTGGCACATCTAGACAACGTACTGCCATTAGTTTTTTATGATGCTGTTACTCTTTAACGATAACCTATTTCTAGAAAAAATACTTTCCTCTAAAAAACTGGGTACTGTTTGTATGTAAGTCACTAAGTCATCATGCAGCCAGCATTGTGTTGTGTCAGGCTTCTTTGCCTTGAATACGTTTGTCACAGAAGTATGTGAAATTATCTTTGTTTCTGAAATGAAATTTAGAAGCATGATTTAATGAAATAGGAAGATTCTCTGGCTTCTTTAAGCCACAAGAGATTGGATTCCTCTTTGAATGAAATTGAATTTGTTGACTCCTATTTCCCCATCTGCGTGTGCTCCTTTTTTTACACACAGAGGAACAGACTGACAGAGTTTGTACTTTTGCATCTGCAGATCAAGTCTGCAAACCCTCTTTCTAGCCTCCACACTTTCTTACTTGTTTTTGCACTGTGCAAGTCCCAGGACTTCAGAAAAAGGGTACTTTTTTCCGTTTAAGCTCCACAGTGTCAGTTCTGTAGCAGTACTTAAGCCTGTGCTGAATTACCTAAATGGGAGGGTGGGAGCAAAAGAAAGAGAAGCCATGAGATTAGAACTCGAGAGACTTGGTGCTTATCTAATAGAAATAAGAAAATGAGCCACAGGAAAGACCACTTACTGAACTCCTCTGCTATGGTGCTTACCTGCCGTAAGCTTAGCAGATGTGGTCAGAATACCAAAGCAGGGTTCTGAGGTTTGACAGTTCATTATCGTAGAACGTTGTTGCTTAAAAGGCTTCAGATCTGGTGACTACTTTCAGGCTCCAGCCCATTCCCACTGCTCCTGTCAGTCTCTCCACCTGAGTTTCAGCCTGTGGTTACCCCTCAGTTCCCCTTGTCCTCACCCCTCCCCACAGCCTTTCCTAAGCTGGCTTCTGCACAAGCCCCATCATCTCCCCCAAAAAGCCCAGTTTCTTGCTGTCATTGCATTGCTTGTTCTTCTTGTGGCCTCTCAACCTTCCCCCTCTTGCATTTGTCTTACACTCTATAGTCTGCAGGGTGGTGATGATAACCTGCTGCTCACTCTCATGCACCGGAAAGGAGACTTTTGTCATCGATCATGTTTATTGTCCCAAAGCCAGACAATGGTTCCCAAGCCCTTACGGACTTTCCCTTTCTCCCCAGGACTGCTGTGTCAGCTATGGCGGAATGTGGTATCTTAAGGGGACGGTGCAGTCTTGACAGCGGTGGTAGCGGTTTCAAGTGCTCTCCAGGAGGAAAGAGGAAATCTGCGGTGGGTGGCACAGACACAGTAATGCCTGCCGTGGCCTCGGGAGTGTGGGGCAGGATCTGACCTACCTCGGGGCACGTGGGCGTTGCAGACACAGTCACTGACAGCCCAGCACACCCACACACCTGTTTGCATGGCCGCCTAGGTGCAAGAGCAACTAGGAAGACAACATGGGACCTTGTCTGCAGCTTGATTAATCTGGGATTTCTAATGTATTTCAATTCTTGTTCTGTTTCGTTATAAAAAAATAAAACCATATACTGACACAGACATCATGGAAAATCATCGTCCAATACTTTATTTTGTAAGTAATGCCAATAAATTAGATTTGTTTACAAACATCCCAGTTTTTGTTAAATATCTAGATGCTCACACTTTAGTCTGAGCGTTGTAATAGCCCTTGCAGCCCTCTTTTTATAAAGAGCAGATAGTCATGTTCATGGAAACGTCAGGCCAGGGAGGGGGGAACGCAGTCACCGTCTCTGAACTCCGTACTACGTCACAGTTGTGCTCACCTCTTGTCTGTGAAATGAGTTATTTGGAAAAGTACCTACATTTGAAACAGATGTGGAACAACTACTGGGTTTCTTTTATTGGTGTGGGTTTTGTTGGAGGGATTTTTTGCATTACTGTATGCAAATACAGTGAGGTAAGTAACTTGAGTGCACCCTCGGGAAAGCATCCAGCTGTAGTTATGACACAGCAACAATGTAAAACCTCTATTTTGTGTAATTTTTTTAATAAAATTTTATCTCGAAGGTCAATTCTACCCCGCCTTGTGTTTGTCCAAGAAGAAGTGGAAGCTGCACCAGCTCCTTTTATAGCCTGAAGGCTTACGGAGGAAGGAAAGGTCAGGAATGTTATAGTAGGGGTTAGAGGTAGGTAGATAGTAAACAGCTTTACATCATTCTGCTTGCATCATGTTCTTTAGGGGGTAGCCAGAGGTAGCTGGCAAGCTAAGCACCTGTTGCACAAGGTACAGTAATCCATCTTTTTGTTACAGGTTTATCATTGAAGCCCAACTGCAATAAAATAAGGAATATCCTACTGTGAGCATTGTAGAACATGGTTACTTTTCTGGTCATGCTCTTTGCTATGGTTTCCATCACATGAGAAGCTCAAAGAGGCTCTATTAATTTCATCTACTTATGCTCAGAAAAGGCTGAGTTGAGTTGTTGACTAAAATAAGCAGATTAAGGTAGTTAATCCAGATAAGAGTGGCTAAGAATATTGTTACCATACTTACAGCATTTAACATTTCTGTGGAAAATATCTATTTTTAAACTGCTAAAACTCTACCTTAATTAATATACCAGTGTAATTCGTTAACTATATCAACATAACTGGGAGGCCTTTTACATTCAGGCAGCTTTTGCAGCCTTTGTCTTGGTCTGTTGCATGCACCTGTGGCTGACACTTGCCTAGCACTGCCCTCTTGCTGTAGCGTTACCTTCGGCTGCATCCATAAAGCTTCTCCCTGGGAAAGCCACAGTCTGAGAGCAGTTACAAAGAAAGAACCCAGCCTTGGAGTTTTTTATTGCACCATATGTACAGTTAAGTACAGTACAGCCAGAGCCCAGCAATGGCGCAGGCAGCCAAGGGCAAGTTACATTACAGAAGACTCAAGTAGTGCTATGGAAATCTGAGAACGTTTTTGATATTTTTTAAAGCATAAAAATTGTATATACAAAAGTGCTCTAAATTAGCCAACAGTAATAAGCCACTGAAGATCACCTGTTTAACCAAAAATTCTGAATTGCTTTTGTGTGTTGTCTTGTCCAGCAGGTGTGGATCCCCCTTCCCGTGAAGTGGTGAGGAGTATTAGTAGGAAATCATTTGTGACTAACAGTGTTACGCCTTTCACATTTAAGGTTACTGCTTTCCAGTGCCTGAGCTGGGGCAGACCTCCAGGTGGTAAGGATCCAAGTGTCAGAGAAACAGTGATGATACAGTTCACCAGATGGCAGAACAGCAGCTCTTCTGCCTTTTCCCACCCCTCCCACCATTCCTTTTTGAACAGCACTGACAAAACACCACAACAATGAGGAGACACCACTTAGTTCCCTCTGGATTTCTACCCTAGACAGGCCTATCCTTTTCCACGTAGCATAACCTTTTTAAAATATAAATTTAGGGGGAACTCTGTCTGAGCTATGTAGGAAAGATGGCAAGACTAGATAATGCAGGTGCCATCTGCACCAAGTTTACTGTTTCCTGATTAGCACAGATGGGCACAATTACTAGTTACACAGGTAGCTTGAATGGATTATTTATTTGCTTAGAAAAATACAAGATTCAGATTCCCATTTTTAAATAATTTCAGAATGCAATACACCTTTTAAAGAAGCTCCCAATATAGGAGGTCTTAATACTGCACCTGAAGGACAGCTCTACACAACCTTAACAGGGACAACATAAGGCAGACAGAACTGCAACAGCAGCAGTTGAGCTAAAGCTGAGGAACTGTCAACATCCTGTGTCAACTGTGTGGTATATCGCAGCAACTCAGACAGGCGGTAAGGGGAAACGCTGACCAAGCTAAACTAGGAGACCCTTTCTAAGGAAAAGGATGTCACCTTTCATTGTGCCTTCCCCCCCCTTAATCTCTTAGCTTTTGTTTTCTTCACGCTTTGAAGCGGTTTTAAAGAATGTACTTCACCATGTTTTGTTTTTTTTTTCAGAATTTGAATACATATGAATGAGTTATTAGGGAGTGAAGAAGGTGAGGAAGAACATGAGTATGGTCCCCTGTTTTCAGCAGGGTATGTTCTGGCACTGTTGTGTCCATCCTCCACCCCCCAGGCAGCATGGAATAGGTCCAGAGAAGCTGGCACTGGAAGCAATAGACAAAACAATACAGTAAAGTTTTACCTGGCCTGTCTCCTTCAAGCACTTGGCCTTTGCAGTATGTAAAAGCTATTCTACTATGCCAATGCTACTACTAAAGTTAAATAGCTAAATTGCAACTTTCTATCTTACCAAATACACATAAAAATGTACTTTGCAGACATTCAACCAAAGAACAGTAGGTTCCAAATAACATACAGCATCAATTCACAGTATCTTGCCTTAAGACAAAGTGCCCTACATAAGAAACCATACCTAAAAAGCCACACAAACTTTACATCAAATCCTTTCTTAGTAGGAAGACATTTATACTAACCTGTGGGAGAGCTTAGTGCCTGTGAAAACACAGTATTAGCTTAAATGAAGCACAGTGCAGGCCGCTGTGCCAGCTCTCCACCCCCATGCCAAAGCCAGTTCAGCTAGACTGCTAACTTTATTCTCGAGAGTCACAGCGAGGCTGCCCATGATACTGGTCGGGGCTTTGTTTTTGTCAGTTTTCACAGAAATGCAGTTACAGGGCAAGATCCTCACTGTGCGCTAAAGGAGAGCTTTAGCCTGGTTCCTTGTGAGAAACACAGTACAGATTTCTTAGCTCTGTTAATTTTGAAGTGACTAAGGAAACTAGTGTCAGTTACTGCTCTGGCCAGAGGTTAAGTGTAGTATGAAGTAGTAGTGTAGTATTAAGCTATGATGTTCGTTTGCTTTACAACCACTAGTTTGTGTGACAGTGCTAAACGACATTAAATCTATTGCTACATAGGTACAGGGAGACTAGCTGTTAACTAACTAGCTTGTTAACTACAGGTCTACAAGCCAATTCAAAACATTTCTTTTGAGTGCTCAAGAAACACATCAGTATAAGGGGTCTTCTGACATTTGTATAAAGCTTTTCCCCTTCTTGACTAACAGATTACTCATCAACAGAAAATGGGTCATCAGCATGTCCGGTGTTACGGCTGAGAGGAGAGGGACTTGTACTTAGCTCTGTGTTCATCTATTTCTTCTTTTGTTTTTCTGATACAGCTAAAAATTTCCTTGAAGAGTGCTTTATATTCAGGAAGAGCATTTGTGGGAGAGTCACTTAGCTCCACATTTGTGAATTCTTGATTGTTAGCTGAAAGATCATACTGGGTGTTCCCCACACTCAGGTCTTTGGAATACTGCTTCAGGGTTTGTACAGCCTTGTGTTTCAAAGAATCTTCATCCATTTGACACTTCTTCAGAAGTTCCTCATACTTCACTTTCAGAGCATTATACTGAGCATCAACTTCATTAAGTACAGAGATTCCTCGCTGCTTCACAGCTTCAGCTCTCCTAATACATGTTTCTTCATGACCCCTTAGGATGTCTCCCCCTGCAGCACTGCTTAGGAATGTTTCGCTGCTGCTCCGTTTCAGCGCCTTCTTCTCAAGCTCCGACACACTCAGAAGTCCATCATCTGCCGGGCTCTCACCAAGCTCTCTTTCTAAGGATTCCTTAAATGAAATGAAAAAGGATTCTGGCACCAATTTCTCTGCATTATGCAATGTGTTTTCAGACTGAAGTATTTGCCGCATTTCAGCTACTTCAACTTCCAGCTCCTCTGCACGAGCCCGATACAAGTCTATATCAACAAGCCTCTGTTCAAGCTCACAGTTTTCTTTTACCATAAGACTATATTCCTCTTCCATTGTTACTCTCTTCTCTTTTTCTAGGTTAAGCTGGGCTTGCAGAACTGTAACTGCCTTTTTTAAGTTCTCATTTTCTTCTTCTAGAGGACTTAGCTGACTATCCATCGAAGCAATCTTTTCTGCAAACACGTGATCGTAAACAAAATATCTGCAGAAACAAAATAAGTGTAAGAAGTACAGCTGACCACAACTCCTAAAGTTCTCCTGTCCTGGGTAACGACGAATTTAAACTGTGTGCTAACACACCTCAAAGTATACATAGCAGTCATTTTACTAACCTATCAGTCCATTTAATAATCAGAACAGAGTTTGTGAATACTTATATGCCATCAAATTAAGCCTCCCACCTTAAGCAGAATGGCAGCTTATTAACAGTTCCAACTTACAGACAAGCTTATTGAATAACTAGGCCTACAATTTGTTTAAATAAACATCTCCTCCATGTATCATGCAATACTTTCTGACACTCAGAGTTTTTCCACAGCACTCCACTCTCTTAACTTTTGTCACTATTGATTGGGGAAAAAAAGCTTCAAGACTGACAAGGCAATTCTGTAGGCTGGTATTTCCACAAGCCTTTGGCAGCCTCAAGGAATCCACTTATCTTCTGATTTGTCAAGAAATAACTTCTTTTTGGATGTACGGATTTATTCTCCAGTCCTACCTCCATGTAGTGCTGAAGCCTGTTCTGTCCATCTGTGGAGCCGCTTCACTTATGAAATTACCTTCTAGGATTGAAACTAGTCTGAGCTTTTACCCCAGGTGATTGTCCTGATGGGCATACTAATGCAGTTCAGCTGGGTAAAACTGCTCTAAATTGAAAAAGCAGCCCAGAGCTCCAGGCACCATTTTACCAGCTTAAGCATTGTTTTAACCAGCTTAAGTTCAGGAATGCTATTGCAGGAATCCTGCCTTCCTTGAAAAGAAAATATCCACAGATATCCAAGGAAAGGGTAAGTTATAGAAAACATTTGGCATTTAGGATGTTTGTTTTTCAGTTTATCTGTGTATGTGCTTTTATCTGACTGAAAAAAGTAGGGTGCAAGTTGCTGTAAGCTTTCTAGGCTACAGTTTGATATGGTTGGAGACTTCAGGAGAGAACCTTTCAATACAGAAAGTGGAACTTGCGGTTTCTCTCACGTAAAGACTAGTGCGGTCTAGAAGTATGCCAGGAGCAGTGGCAACATCACACAGCGCAGGACTGTGCAGATACTTTGCTATTTGTGAACATTAGATGTTTTTCCACTAGGTTGTTTGACATCTGTGTCTTAGTTTTTAAAGCTTTGCTTAAAATAATTTCAGAATTCTTTGCTATGCAAGGTAAAAAGTCTTACTGGCGAAGGTCATACAGCTCCTTCAAACATGAGAAACTATGCATTGATCTTGGCTGGTCAGATCTCTCATGGCTCATCCGGCCTCGTCCAGACTTTTTCAGTTCTTCTACTTGTCGTTGTAGGTCATCTATGTGTGTTTGCAGATTTTCAATAGTCTCTGTCAAGCTAAAAGGTGAAAGACTGCTGTTAAAACACATTTGTGTGTTTAGTCAAGGACATGGGAATTTCCTATCCCCTCATTGTAGCTTCTTCTCTGAAGGCTGATCTTTGGCCCCAAAAGACCTTTAAATAAAACTATCCTTTCAGTTTAACAGTATTGTAGAACACTGCTAGACAGAGACAGCCACTCAGCAACTACACAAATACACTTGGACTGCTCGTTTTCATATTATCAACTGGGGGTGTGGGGGGAAATTTCATATAAGTTTGTTACCTTAGTATCTTTTGTTGTGAAGCTCTACTCTCCGCGACTAGTTTTTGATTAGTGTCTTCTAGTTCTCTTGCTGTCACATCCAGCTGTTCATAGACTTTTGCATGCTGATCGTTCATCTGACGCAAGAGCTCCACTTGCTTTGTGAGGTACTGCAAGACAGTATTGCTGTGACTAGTTTACACTTGAAATGCAAAGAAAGGACTACTATTCTGCATTTTTATTCATGTTCATAGAGAAACCACCAAGTTTCAGAAATGTAGATTCCAGTAGTTGCTTTGGTAAGTGTTCAGTTGAAAAAGAGATATCGGTAACTCAGCTGGCCAGCTTGCCTTTGTCATGGGGGTCAACCCAGGCTGATCAGCCTTTTATCCAGAGGAGCGGGGTTTGTTTGTGCAAGCTATGTTTATCTAGCCTCGCTGCAGCGAGGCTTTTACCAGAACCCAAGCCTTCTCGATTGGGTTTGTCCTGCAGTCGTCACTGATACAGCCTTGAATCCAGACTTCAATATAGCCCTTAACAGCCCACTAAGTCCTTCTGAAAGTTGCAGTGGGCTCCAACAGAAATTTTCTAACACTGTTTACCCTACATTTTTCTTAGCATTAAAGCTGAAATATTGGGTAGTACCATCCGTAATTAAATTTCTTTTCAGCTGACCCAAGTTCTTCAGTCTGAAGCAGCATTAGGTTACAGAATTTAGGTTGTGGTCACACTTAAGACAGTATGTGGGCTACTATGTGTCAGGAAGTATAATCAAATTATTGAATTCAGTCTTTAGTTACTCACAGGGAACTATTCCAGTTACTGTAATGCCAAACAAAGCTCTCCTGCCTTTTTTAAAAAAATAAAACTCCACATGAAGTATTCTCATTTTAATCCTCTTTAGTTTTACAATTAACAACACAGACTGTTAAGTTTCTTGAGTAATGTCAGAAAGCTCGGAATTCTCAGTCTAAAAGCAGTTAACAACCACCTAAGGCTCTTAATACACGTCTTATATTATCCCACCCAGGACAGGACTGATCCAATTCTAAAAAATCTACATGAGAATTTGTATCAGAGAGACTTGAACAAAATACCTAACCCTTTAAATCTGAAATACTTTGTTCTTACATAGAATTTATCTCTTGCAATATATTCTGTATTACTACATGCTGCTTACTGAAAAGTAAACTTCAAGTAGCAATATCCAGCAGACTTCTAGCAGAATTACTTCTCTTTACATAGGTCTGTTACATACTCAAAACTTCTAATATTCTACTTAACCTTTTACCTCATTAAGAGATTGGTGGGTTTACATTTTAGGCAATTTAAGAACAGCTAAGAAGTTAATCTAGGACTAGTAACTGCTACGTACAGACCTCTAGAAGATCAACATGATAGCAGTTGGCTAGATCCTTTTGTAGCCTGTATGCACGTGACAGAGGATTTACACAAAAATAGTACATGGATTAGCAGCAGAATCTCAGTGTGACCCATTTCAGATTAACTTTCACTACGGGTTATTCTCAGAAGGACCTGGAGATCTTCAGACTTTCTTCAGCAATACAAGCGTGGCTGAGCACAGAAGCCAAGGCTTTGGTGCCAGAATTGTATGTTACCACTTATTACAATGGGCTTTTGCAGAAGTGTTAGATGAATGGAAGAGGTGAAGCACCATTTTCTCCACCTTGCGTTTCCAGTATCTTCAGTGCTGGTGTCAGGCTGGCCTGGTATAACCAGGCCACAAGTATAGATGTAGTAATAAATACTTCAGTTGCTCACATTTATTCCACCTCCCCTGCAACTGAGCACCTAACATGAAGCAGCAGTTGAGACCTCTTGCGTTCTACCACATAAAAGGAAAGTGTCAGTATTTCTGAAGTCTGAGCACTAAGGACAGATTCAGACAGGAATAAAGATGCCCTTTCAATTCAGCATTTATTACATTTACAATGATTAGTTAGTGGCACACGTGTCAGCACAGAGGTCAGATATAACAATCCAAGGCTGTAAAATGCTTAATATGTTAGCGTTTAAAAATTAGATGTAATCTTAAGCATCCCAAAGCCTTTGACCTTTCCTTTTCAGTGCAGACAAGGTAGTACCGTATTTCAGAATTATTTCTTAGCCAGTTCTAGACTTTGCTACTCATAAGATGTGAATTAATAGGAAAAAAAACCCAAAGACTTACACTGATGTACTGCACTGAAAAAACTAGTCAAAAACACAGCAGAGTAGCTACAGGAACAGCTGAAAGATCACCTTTAGGTTACAGAGACAAGCACTTCAAAATTAGGAAAAATTAAAGCATAGAGACTGGATATGCCACTTACACATGTATCCTGTGCAGTGGGGTATCCTGTGTTTCCATAAAAGACAGAAATATAGGTATGAAAGTAACTGACTGAACTGCTTTTGCCAGCTAAAAAGTACTACACCGTGCATATGCTAACTTTGTTCCCATTTGTTTCGGTGAATTCCTGTAATAATCCCTTGTGCCAGCAAGCTAATATATTTGGTTCGTCCATCTTGAGGTTCTCTCTGGGTATTTGAAGAAGGAGTTCCTTTGATTTTCCCTTTTCTACCAGAAATCCAGATGCAAGAGAGACTTCTTTGAAGAAAGAAATGTTTTGAGTTGCTATTACACTTCTAAACTGCACTGGGAAAAGACAGAGGTTTAAGACAGGTGGTGGAACTGAGACGACAGCATGTTATTAGAGCAGATATGAATGCAGTCTATGGGTTCTTTGACCAAAGAAGGTAACTTGGGCAAATAAAGGTGCAGGCACTACTTATATGTCAGAAGCATCACAAAAACTGTTCTCCTACCTCCCTCCCCCTCCTCTTGGAGGGAGCTAATAGGACCATCCAATATACCCTCTTACCCATGTTGGGGGAGAGGAGGAAAATGAAAGAGGTCTTGGATAAAGCCTTCAAAAAGTAGCATTGCACAAGTCTTGATGCGTTTTTTTGATTGGCTAAGCAAAGCAAGATATTGAGAGAATAAATTAGTCTGTCACTCTCTGAGGTTGTCTGAACATACAAGTACTTGACCCTGCAGCACACCAACTATAGATCACTGCTGGAAGGATGCTACTGACCACTTCCTGGTGCTGAAGCTCTCTTATGTAGTCAATAAACGCTAACCCACTGAAACAGTTTAAGCAAATAAACTGGCTTAAACTAACAGGGTATTACATCCTTCATGGCAGTAGACTATTTCTATAAATTAATGCAGCTTAGCAATAATATATTCTCCATATTTCAAGATACATTAAAATACAGCTGCTTATTAAGTAGCTACACTCAACGAGCCAGGTTAGTTATCTGTCACAAAGTTATGCTGTCTTACTTCAAAAGGTGTGTTGTAACTGTGTTAAACACTTCCTTAAACTGGTTGTTCATACAGGTGCTGAACCTTAGGTAGAACAGTATTTTTATATCACCCTGAAGTGTTTGTCCGGTCTAGATTTAAGAATTAATCTTTTTATAAAATAACTCATTGCCATGAAAGGTTTTTAAGTCTCTGCATACATAAACCCATTTTTTGGTAATGCTGTGGCACTAATATGAGTATCAGCCATTCCAACTACTGTATCACAGAATGAATAGGATAACAAAGATGACATTTAGCACATAATAGAGGAAGGAGCCAAAGTATGAGGTACAAAAGAGAAGTATCTTAAAAAAGAAACCTGCACCCAGAAATTGTGCATCGCCTAATAAAAATGCTACATTTGTGTTAACATCACTACTTAAAGACACCTATATATCTGTAAGTATTAAGCTGAGGATTCTTTAAGTTACCTGTTACCATTACAGTGGTAAGCATTTTAAGTCTCAGGTTGCAGCTGTACAAAATCCACATGCTGTCCATAACTGCATAAGTACTGCTTGCACAAAGGAACTCAGATTTTGTAAAAATCTAGTGTATACCAGTCACAGCCTGCTCGCTGTGACTTGTACCAGAACCTAAATGAAATGCTGACTATGTTTCCAATATGTTGTCAGTCAGCAAAGTACTGAATATTTCATAATTTAATTATTAGAGACCATGCATTGCCCTCCAATAGCTGAAAAAATTCATTATGCTGACAAATGCTAGGTCTGCAAGAAAATAGGCAATATTAAAAAAAAAGTTGCAAAAAACCAGCCAGGTTTTTCCACCAAGTAATACAAAGATGAGTGGTTTTGAAAGGGTGGTTATGATTCCCCGCCCGCCCCCTTCCCC
>NW_009594874.1:0-1461 GCF_000690535.1 Cariama cristata
GGCGTAGATGGCCACCGACCGCAAACCCAGGCAGGAGTTAGAGAGGTTGCGACGTCTGTTCATCGCTTGTCGCTCTGCGCCGTTACGTGTCCGGTTGGTCTCAGCTGGGGTCAGACAGGCCTTCACGCGCAGCAGCAGGAGCCCGCACACGAGGGTGTGATGCTCGGAGAACGTGGGCCGCGGGCGCTCTGGGTCGGGGGCAGCGGCTCGGGGCTGTCTGGCCCGCTGCGTTGCGGCAGGCAGCACCCCCGGGGGTGCTGTGCTGGTTTGGAGCCCTGGGGTGGAGGAGGTGGGAGGGCATGGACTGGAGAAGTGGTTTGTGGTCTTGGTCACATGAATATCTTCCTCTTGGTTATCAGCTCAGGAAGCTCTGCCCTGTCGCATACAGGGCCAAACTACCCTGAAAAACGAGGTCTGTGAACGTTCTTGCCTGTCAAGTTGCTCACGGAAGAAATATCTCGTTCGATATTTTTTTTTTGTTTGTTTTCACGTTCAGCTGAGTTTTGTTAGAATTTGTTAGTGGCAATATGAAGAATGCGGATTATATTTTCTTGTCAAACTTGGGGAGCTGCAGTAGCGTGCAATATTCCAGTTTCCTCTGGGTGACGTTTGGGAGGGAAGTTCATTTGCTCTGTCACTTCATGTCACAATCTAGTCCAAAATGGCTTTTGCTGCCTCAAGAACTGAGAAGGAGGAAGGGGGGAATGAAACTGCCGAGAAGTTGCGCAGAAGCACTTTTTGGAGGAGGGGAGGAGATGTTTAAGAGCTTTTGCTTCTTGCATTTCTTAATCTATTACTATGGTGAAAGCTTGCTAGCAGTAGCTCTGTTTTAAGTATACTTTCTGTGTCCTTTGCAGTGTCTTTTAAAAAATTATCCTTCAGTTTTAGAATTGACATGTTTTACTGTGGGGAGTCTGTTGTGGGCAACTGCTGCTTGTTTCTAGTAAGCCAGACCCACGTGGGTGATTAGCAGTGGGCTTTATTTCAACACAAGAATTATCTTGGTGAGATTGTTCTTTGGTAGTTTTCCTTACGCTCTTCTGCTTTTTTTTTTTTTAAAGATATGCTATAAAATGAGTTCCTCCCAGGCTTTGTCTTCTGGTTTTAGAGCTCTCTTTTCAGTCATTTATGCTTATTGCAGTATTTTATTCAGTGTTAGTTGAGGATTCAGGTTCCAGATTTAAGTGGGATCTGGGAAGCTCCGGAGGTGGTTCTCCATATACCAGGTGAAGCACCCAGGCGATACCCATCTCAGGGCAATGCAGGTGTTCAGAGCTCATCGTCTTCCAACCGGCCGGAGTTCCCTCTGCGCCCTGGAGCAGGGCCGATGCCTGCGTAGCACCGCAGTAGAAGCTCCCGCTGCTTCCCCAGCCTCGGTGGGACTCCTGGAGCAGGATTGCTGAAGCTGTATGCACCAGTACAGGCTGGGGTCTGACCGGCTGGAGAGCAGCCCAGCGGAGA
>NW_009594875.1:0-262 GCF_000690535.1 Cariama cristata
GGTATGCATGCCGTACAATGTTACAGCTGCACTCCCACTCCTGCCAACACTTAACCAAGTCAGAGGCATCCTCACACAGACAGAAATGGGGGGGGTGTGTGTGCCTCCGTTCGCTGTAATTAGTGCCCGTGTTTCAGTAAAGCAGCGCATCACACCGGCGCAGAGGGCGAGCGGAGCGCCGAGGCAGCGGCAGCAGCACAGGGCGCCGGTGGAAGCGAGGGACGGGGTGCAGGAGGGCCCCAGACACCCAACAGAAACGAAA
>NW_009594875.1:379-4194 GCF_000690535.1 Cariama cristata
GCGAGGCACTAATCCCCACTCCCCCCCCCCCCACTTCTACTTTTTATCGCAGTAGATTGCAAAGGAGTGACACAACCGAGAAGGTGGTGGTGCAAGAACTCCTTTCTACTTTCAGTTTTACTCTGTGCACATAACGCCACTTTCTGTATTGAAATGAAACTATTTCGGATGGATTTCCTGCCTCAGGAACCAACCTGGTGACATCATTCATTCATTCATTCGTCACTGAGAAGCACAGCCCTGCGCTCTCTGCCTCAGCCTTCACAGGGGAGCCTGCACCAAGCAGTGGAATCGCCACTTTTGCAACAGCTGGAGCACAAAACCCCCTCTTTTCTTTCCCTGCGGTTTTGCTGGGAACAAGGCCGGGATATAGGACAGGTTGCACCTGATCCTTGTCACTGCCAAGTCTCAGAAGAGAAGGGAAAGCTGTTCTGCTGAGGGTGCCTCTCAAGTCCTTGCAGGTGGAAGAGAGCCGTGAGACAACCACAACACTTTTCCCTGCTCCCCAGCATGGAAAGACTTAACAGAGTACAGCCACTGGACGAAAGCTGCAGCTGGCTTTTATGCTTATTCATGCCGTGCTCCCTCGGCATGAACTGAAGGGGTCATAGGTACGTGTCCCGCCTTTCCCACTCCTTGCCCAGAGTTTGAGTCAATGCCAGCTACCCCGAAGTGCAACAGCATCTCAAAGCAGGTACAGGACACACAACGGCTGCTGTTTGGTGTGCAACTCTGCCGAAACGCCACGTTCCCTCCTCCTGCCCTGTGAGTCAGACCCGCAGGCAGCACCCCGCTATTCCCACACCGCTGACACTATCGGAGCTATGTTACAAACGTGGGTACGTTCATTCACTGGGCCCGTCAGCAGTGAGGGTTTTTAACGATGCCTTTAAAGCCCAGGAACTGGAGTGCAGTGAGTGGTCAGGGTGAATGCAGAAATGAGCAAGTTAACTTCAGAGACTATTAACGGTGCTGTTTGCTATCAAGGACAGCGCAAGGCCGTGTATCACCACTGACATCATGGATATAAAAGACTGCATCAGGAGAGGATGTAATGGCCTGAGCTGAACCCTGCCCTACAGGATGGGAGAGAGACAGAAGTGAGATGAAACCCCGTGCCCCTGGGGAGGCAAAAGTGCAACCGTCCCTAAGAGGCTTACGCAAAAGGTAAGGGGATTTTATGCCCCCACACAACGCTGCAGAATATGACGTATAACCACAAATACGAAACCAGCTCAACCACAAATCTTCAGCTCAAACTTTCTGATGGTTTCCGTGACAAAAGAGGCAGATAACAATGTTCCTGTATCACAGAGGGGACTTAATTAAAAGTCAACTGGTCAAATCCAACCCTCTCACATTTCCTATCTTTTTTTTTTCTTCTTCTTTTTTTCCAGGAAGTATCTCCTACTTTAAGATTTAAAAGGCTCCCTATTCAAACTTCTTCCAGCAGAAACACTGGTTCACTTGCAAAACTGATTTGGGGGTTATTACCTACAAAGGAAAACGAAGCAGAATTCATTTTGAATAAAATACTTCAATAATGAAAATATTTAGCCTGAAGAGAGGTTCACAAAGTTAGTCTGACACTTTTGCCCTGCATCCCTCCGAGAAATGCAGTGAAATGCAACAGCAGACTGCCTGCAACAGTGATTTACAAAAGGCCCTAATTACGTCAGCAGCACAAGGCACCTTCTATTCAAAATTAAGGTTAAGAATGCTAAGCCAACCAGAGCACTATATTGGCTGAACATTCAGTGCTTTACGGTGCAAAGGAGCAGATAACAGACTGCACCATTGTTCTCGGAAGAATTCTTCCCCGAAGCTTGCTTTTTTTTTTCTTTTTTGAAAGACAGAAAGACTTAAAAATTAAAAATTTAAAAGAACATTAATATTCATCACTTCAGTGGTTTCCTATAATGGGTCACATATCTTGAGTACCCTCATGGCTGTTTCTTCTTCCAGCCTCAGTTCCTCAACCTCGATGCAGTATCTTGTGTGCATCAAGTAATGCAAACATTAGGAATGAGGACAAAAAAAACCCGCAGTTGTGTCACGTTCCAGTTACTACTTCTCCACTTTTCTATTTGTGCTATTTTTTAACTTTTTCTACAAAAGAAAACCTATTACTATATACAATTATCATAAAAATTCATGCTTTTAAAAGATGTTACGCTGAAAATCTTCAGCATCAAATGGATCCAAATTTGCATTCTACAATCTGAAATTAATCACAGTGTGATTTATATCAATGCAAACCAACCTTTGTTATCCTGGATTATGACTCCGAATTAAGTTTAAGGAGAGAATACCAGTTATCAGAAGGCCCTCTGACTGAAATCTAATAGATTAAAGGTTTCAATACACTAGTTCTTCAGGAGTTTCCCTTTATAAGAGATGATGATCAGAGACATCACAGAAAGCCATTAAAATACACTGAAGAGTCATTACCACAAGCTGCACAAAATGAAAATCAGTCCAGCAAGTTTTGACTTTCATCCCCCAATTTCGCTCATTGAGATTGTTCAGACATGAGAACTGTAGCATCAGTGAAGTAAACGGAAAGAAAATTGAATTGAAATGGATGTACCTTGTGCAAGCAGAAGGACCAATTTATTGCAGAAGGTATCTATGTACCAGGCAGGTGCTTGCTGTTTTCACCAGAACCCTGTTTTGATGAGATCATTTTTCCAAAAGCTTTCTACACTCAAAGCTCATGGGCTCACAAGAGCAGAGTCAAGAGTCACTGGACGAATGGGGAAGCTTTCAATTAGGACCAGTCAACTCAAAGCTGCTGAAGACTCAAGCTCTGCATGCACGTTACCCTTGAACTGCTATTTGCCTAGTTGAAGAGGTAACAAAAAAGGAAGGTTTTCCTTCTTAAAGTTGTAAACCTTTGATGAAGAAAAGCCTCTAAGCATGCTCTGTGCACACCTGACAGGCAAGCAGTTTGGTCAACCAGATCTCCACACTGGAGCATCAGCCAGTCCCCCTTACTTGCCCAGCAGCATTAAGGCAGCTTTATAAAGACATGGGAATTTCAAGTGCTGCAATGAAATAAGTATGTAGGTCAACCCTATGGCTCTTTTTTGCCTCCTCTGTTGCACAGCTGGTGCAGGAAAAAAGTCCTTCAGACAAACAGCAGCAGTAACAGCAATACATTGCAGACAGGATCACTTATATACAAGGCATCAGACACTACTTCCTTACAAAAGAAAAACAACAGTGAGTTATTTGATCATTGCTTTTTTTTCAAAAAAACATAAAACCCTAGAAAATGCTGAGGTTAAGGTTCTCATAGCAACATTAATTCTCTCCTCTGGCATATACTATATTTAGGTACACATTTAAAAGCCTATGAACAACAAAGGAGAACGACTGTTGTAAGATCAAGATCTTAGTCTTCGACTTTAATATTCAGAACAGCAATCTTTTAAAAAAAAAAAAAAAGACTTAAGTTGGCTATGTTACAAAACCCTAATTTTGTCCCTCTTTGCTGGGCTGTTGAATTTTAAACCCATTTCCAAGAGTCAGAGGAATAACTTGACTTGAAGGAGAATCACAGTATCATCAGATGTTCAGTGGTCATCATACACCAATACTAAAGTCATGAACTCTGTGAGTGTCGTACCAGTGAGACAGGTTTTGGGAATCACAGCAGCATGGGCAGAGAAGAGCAGGGCAGGACTAGCGCTGGGTTGTATTGGGTTTGCGTGGCAAGGTTTTGGTAGTGGGGTGTCTGCAGGGGTGGCTTCTGTGAGAAGCTGCTGGAAGCTTCCCCCATGTCCGACAGAGCCAACGCCAGCTGGGTCCAA
>NW_009594876.1:0-7136 GCF_000690535.1 Cariama cristata
CCTTCCAACCCAAACCATTCTCTGATTCTCTGATTCTACAAATACTGTGAGATAACATGATTTCATGATTAGTGGGACTTAAATCCCCAGATTACGAAATACTGAAGATGTGATATTTTTACGTTATAATGGTGAACAAGTAATGTATGAAAAAAACCCAGCCTGACAGTAGTACTACTTTCGAAATTTGAACTATTAACCGCTTTCCCCTCTCTATACTGACTTTGTGTGATTGAAGATTTGAAACTAGAGATCTTGGCCGTGCATTTCAGAACAGCAGGACCCAGCTGGCACGTTAAGGAGGAGGTCCCTTGGTTACCCTACAGAAACAGAGACCAAAATTCTTCCCGAGATGGAGCTAGTCAATCGATGGAGCACGATCACATGTGGGATGCACTGCACAGTCCCTACTCTGCTGAAGTCACCATCAGAACAATCCTGGTGGATGTCAGTGCCCGTTTGGGTTAAAGACTCACTGAAATAACTGGCAGCAGGATTGAGTGCCAATGGCAGTCACAATGCATATCATTGTTAATCTTGGTTAACTGTAAGTAATGCTTGACTTTTCAGAAAGATTAAAATCTGATAAGTTTGAAGGGATAAGAGCAATCGGCCTTGCATTTACCAAGAGGCAGACATTACATATAACATTTAATAGTATGTTCTTCTGATTAGCGTTGCAAATGTAAATAATTTCTTTGTAATACTTAATTAAATTTAAATATTCTTCAGGTTTTGAGAGAATATTTTTTCTGTTTTCTGAATCTAGCAATTCCCGGTAAATATTTTTAAGATGAAATGATGATGTCAGATAGCCACGAAACAGGACTTTTAATAGGTTCATTAGTACTCTCTCCAGAGTTTAAGCTTCCCAAATGTTTGTTATTTGCAAAATTAAAGCCGCCTTTGAGAGTAGTTTGTAGTCTGTGACAGCCGTGACTGACCGTGTGTAGTGCACACATATGCCCATGTATTTAAACGCATATACAAGTAGTTTAGGAGAAGAAGAGATCTCCTGTTCTTTCCTGTTATCTGTGACTCTGTCCTTACATCATTGGGAGTTAGTCTTATCTTTAATATTAATCAGAAGAAAAGAAAATAATTTGCCACATTCTTGATGATTTTCCAATGTGCTTATCTGAAAAGGGAGAGAGAATTCTTAATTTTTTAAAAATCAAATGTAAGTTGTGTAAGGAAATGCTGCTCCCACACAATTAGCATAGAAATCCCATAGCAGAATTTCAGTTCCTTAAAAGATAAATAAATGAAACAGGACATTAAAGTCTGGCATGGTTACTCCAGGCATTTTCTAAAGGACTATCTGATGCCTATAATTGTCTCTCTCCAGGGATTAACTCCCACATCCCACATTCGATCCAGGTGGGATGAGACCTTTTCCTTCCGTAGGAGAAGACTGTTCGTTCTCAGCATTATCATTACCTACAGATACTGAAGACTGGTAAAAGCAAACAATGCCAAATCATGGCTGCCACCCCTTGGTTAGACTAATACTGTTTTACCAGGAGTTTCTGTAAGTAATAAAGCAAGGAAGTTGTTTTTCTGGAAAAAACAAATATACAATGTGTTTATAAATTAGTTTGGAGTTCAGTGGTGGTGCAGGGAAGTCTGTTCTTAATGGTAAAAACTGAAGTGAGTTTAAAAATTAACCTAATGTTAAAAATAAGCTAGTGCACATCTGTAAACAAGAGAAACACCTAGTGATTGTTCATTCAGCAAAGACATTAGAGGTGTGCTGAATGAAAATAAGAAAAGGATTTTTTAATGGTATTTTGTAAGTTTTGCTTTTGAACAGGGAGACAAGGAGAAAACAGCTGATAGCTGGTGAAAAGCAAAGGCCACTTAGAGATAGGGCAGGCCAAGCAATACAGCAATCTTCTGGATGTGAGGACAGGAGTTTGAGATATTTCTGTGGTTGAGTATGGTACATTTGCAAGCTCAGCTTTTCACCCTTCATCATCTTGCCTGGTGATGGCTAGTCTCTGGGCCTGTAGAGAGACCTGGAGAAAATCTGCACTTTCTTTGTCTTGGCTGCCTGGAGCTGTGTGATGCTGGTGCAGGAAAGCAGAAGAATTACCATGGCCAACTAGCCCCTGTCTGTCAAAAACTCCCGGTAGCCATCTGAAGGGATAAGAATTACTTATGAGGCTTATCCAGATCTTCTTCCCCCCTTTTCTTCCATTATGTCAGGAGGTGCATGACAAACATGGAGGAGAGGGAAGGATTTACCCTGTAGTAGGGAAGATTTCATGGTTCAAGCTCTAAAATACTGAGGGAACGATAGGGGGATGCTGGTCCTCCCACAACAGGGCTTAGGCTGAGCTGCCAGCACAGCACTCAGGACTGACATTGTGGCCATTCAGCTTGTTCTGCTTCCACTGCAATTCTTTGTAATTTGTCACCACACTGAGGCTTTTCTTCCTTTTTTTTTTTTTTTTGTGGAGGCAGGGGAGGAGGAGAAAAAGTTGGGTTGTATCTGTTCTGGCTTGATGTCTGGTAGTAAAATCATTCTGCAAGAAGTTCTAATTGGAGTAAATGCGTTAGAAGTGGAAATGTAATTCATACCAACAAAGTGAAGGGAGATTTTGAATAGAATAAAATGGACCAGACTAGGCTAGACTAGACTAGAACTAAACTCTTCCAGTTGGAAGGGACCTACAATGAACATCTAGTCCAACTGCCTGACCACTTCAGGGCTGACCAGAAGTTAAAGTGTGTTGTTAAGGGCATTGTCCAAATGCCTCTTAAACACTGTCAGGCTTGGGGCATTGACCACCTTTCCAGGAAGCCTGTTCCAGGGTCTGACCACCATCTTGGTAAAGAAATGCTTCCTCACGTCCAGTCTAATTTTTCTAACTGAATTGTGACACTGGGCTTTTGTGGGAGATGGGCTGGTACACCAGCGGCACAGGCTGTTCTGAAGTGGATTTGCGATTCAGAGTTGTGGCGTCTTATTCTGCACCTCCGAAAACACGGTGGAGCTCAGGCCTCGAATTGAGAGGCTCTGGGCTCCGTGAGCTGACTCATCTGAGGACACACACTGCTCGAATGCCAAGTGAAGCGATGCAAATGAGTTGTCTTTCAGAAGGCTGTAGAACATTTTAAAAAATATTTTGTAGAAGCTGACCTGAAAGTAACTGAAATGAGACCTCTTTGTGTATCATCGGATCGCAAAGAAAAGAATAAACAAATGGAGTATGCATGGCCTTAGGAAAAATATGCATCAGGGTGTGGGCATAAGGAAGTAGGATCCAAGTCTTGGTATTTGTTTAGGGAAATTTCAAAGGTTTTGGAGCCAAGAATTTTATTCAGAGTCAGGACATCCTACAAAGATCCACAAGGGGTAAGCAGATGGATGTTCAGTGTGTTCCCTTTCCCACTCCCTTGTTGAGCTTGGACCAATTTTATGACAATTAGCACGTACTCAGAGTAACAAGCCTTAAAAAGCTGGAGGGAGAGAAGAAGGTTAAGCGTGTGTTAGAATATTCTGGGCAGACATAAAGACATGAGAAGGAGGTTTTCCTCTTACCTTGCTATAGATGCTGTAGAATCAAACCTCTAAATCAGATCTGATAATCCTGATTTCATTTTGTAGCTGATGGTGAGAAATGGACAATTCCAGAAAGTGCTTCATGTGACCATTTTTAGACATGTTGTTTGGGCTGGCTCGCTCGCTCTTTGGAAATGCTAGTTTCTTTCCATTGAATACGGAGTGTTCAGGCTGGTCCGCTCAGACCTGGCTGTCTAATGTCGTATTCCTATGTCAGAGCAGTTGTATTTCACCTGGATTGTGGGAGATGGGAAATGTTGATCCAGACTTGATCAAGGAACGTGTTTTATCATGATAATCTCGTTCTAGTCCATCTGCAATGCCTGTATGACTTGATAGGAGGACAAGTCAATGTTTACCTGCCTCCTCCTCAAAGTCACGCTGTTTCCTTACCAAAAAAAGGCAGCTTTGGAAGACAAAGAGAGGGAGGTTCACTAAGAAGGAAATGTGCTGTTTCCATTCAAGCCATCAGAAAACATATGGAGAAAAATGTTCCATGATGATCAAGTAGGCCATTTCATGAGACCTCATTATCTGAAATGACTATTTCTGAAGAGATCCTCTTTAAAGAATCGAGGCGGAATAGTACTAACTGACTGAACTGTTCTAGTCCACGTGCAGCACTGTGACAGGCTGCCACACGGGCCTAGGCTATGGAGGCTGAGCAGGGCTTTAAAGTGCTACCCTCTCCCACTTGCCTCTTTCCTAAAGACTGCTTTGTGAACACATTTTGTGGCACCATGGATGGATTCCTCTGAACAGTAAATTTCTACCTGGAGTCTTAGCACCTGGGAAGCAGATTTTCATGAGATACTAAGATGTCTAACCCAGAGGGGCCTACAAGGAATGTTATACAGTCAGATTTGCACAAAAACTTAAATTCTAACGTTATTTTGGATGTTGCAGGAGACTCCTCTGACATATATATAATGTAGTTCTCAAAGTCCAGCATTTACCTGAAATGTTAGTTTTTCTTTCGTCTGAGATTTAAACATCTTGAATGAATTGTATACAGAGCATGAGATTATATTGTCCTGCCACACAAGTTTATGGAGGTTTTCTGCTTATATATTACAAATATTGGGGCACAATGTGATCTTGATGATCTTGCTTGCCAGTTTATCTCTTCAGGCTTCCTCCTTCTCATTCACCTGTATTTGTAGCACCCTCTGGGAAACGTGAGAAAGAGCAGATGTAGGCCTTGCAGAATACAATATTTCCATGCATACATTTATCCGCCACAAAGTTATTTTTCTAAGCTCTTACTTTGGCCGTATTCCTGGACTCTCCATCTCTCCCTGGCACCCCTTATCTTCCCTCTCAAGGCCCTTCATTACCTATTGCTAATGTTATGATCTGTCATTCACTGTTCAGATCCAGTTGGCCTAGGATGTTCAAGTATATCTTTCATCTGTTAATTATCAAACAAGCATTTTTAGCTTTGTCCCTTAAGTTAGGAAAGGCTTCTGCATAAATTTCTTCAAAACCTTTTCTAAAACTTTATGTGTACAGTGAAAGTGTTATCTGTGAAAAGTGCTCTTTCTTTGTGAACTGTAAATTCCTGCCTCTACAACAGAAAAGCAAACTCTATGGATTTGTTCAACATTTAATTCAAAATTTTTATATTTTGTGACTATTCAGTCTTGTTAATCACTCCCTTATCACTATGAATACAGAAGTAGATATAAGATTTACTGTCTCATGCACCCTCTCCCTTTTTTTTGCTTAGGTTTTTTCAAGGCTTTTTTTTTGTCTACCTCACTGAAGTCTCTCCCATTTAAGCATTAATATTCCCTCTCCTTCATTCTCCGTATCTTCTGGTCTTTCTGTGGCTCTAGAGGCTTGGCTTGGGGACAGTTTTCTGCCCTCTCTGTTACTCCTCTTTGCTTTCAGACAACTAAACATGGTGTTCTAGTTAAGACTGTACTGATTCATGTACCAGCCTTATAATCATTCCGGTATTGTTTTCTGTTTGGTACCTTATACATCCCAGCATTGCTCATTTTATTGATTTGCAGGGTGAGCAGGAGTCTTCACTGAACTCTTCTGCAGGGTGTCCATGGTCTTCTCCCGTGAACTGTTTTACGTGCTAACATTTCTTCCTATTGACTTCCCTAAAATTAAGTTCATATTTTCTGAAGCATAGAATACTCACCCCTTTCCCATTCTTTCTCTTTTCTTCCTCCTTCTATGCTATTCAAAGATAGAAGTATCAGTATTTTGCCACCTAACTCTTTAAAAATCCTGAGTTTTCTTCATGCTGTGGTTAAAATGTTTAGCGTGCTCACTCTCTACTTCTGTGTCTCTTTTATTAGCGTCTTCGCGTGTTTTCAAAAATATCCCTCTCAGAAGATTAGTGTGACAATGTTATTTTATGCTATGATTACTCTGTGGAGGAAGTTGAACTTAATTGTATTGTGTCACTGTTAATTAGTGGCTTGGCTGTAGTTCCTTTTTAAACTGATTCCAGCATGTTTTAGAGGAGAAACCTGAGAATAGCTTCGAGTCCTGCATACTGTGAAAGACGCTGTTCTGAGAAGCCGTAATTTTAGGGATTAAATGCATGTGGCGTATTTTGCATGTGGAGCTGAAATATCTTATAATCACTTGACATTGGGAGCTGTTTCTTTTATATCCCTTAAGTTTGTGCAACTGACTTCCTTTTCTTGGTCAACTGGCTTTTGAAATACCAGTACGATATTATATATTTATAACTCAGGTTTTGTATTCATTCCCACTCTGTTGAAGATATCTCTTCGCTGGTTTCTTACCATGTTTTTCAGCTATAATCTTGCTTTCCTCCACTACAAAACCACTATCTTTCCTCTGTGTTTTAGGGTCAGGATTTGTATTTTATCTTCACTTTTAGTAATTTTCTGTGCTTCTGTGATGTCTTATATCATTACCCGGCAGACTAAATCACCCGGTTTTGTTTCTCAGATTCTCCCATTGCTTGCTGACATTTATCTTTTTTTATTATGGATGCTGCAACTATTTCAATAAAACCCCTGCTGTCTCACAATGTGTTACTTTTCAGATTTTATGTCAGATGTTCTGCTGTCATACTTTCAGTACAGATGATGATTTCTCCCCTGTCCCTATTCAGATACAGAGTTGTGTGTAATGTGAGGAAGGAGATACTGAATTTGGATGGCACATGCTCAATTTCACACAAGAAATAATAAAACATTAAAGATTTTGAAAAAGATAGGAAGTAATGTCTGAGCTGGAGAATGTTGCCTCCAGAACAAAGTAAATTGTCATAGAATCACTTAGGTTGGAAAAGACCATTGAGTTCAACCGTTAACCTAACGCTAAACCATGTACCTAAGCACCACACCTACACATCTTTTAAATGCCTCCAGGGACAGTGACTCCACCATTTCCCTGGGCAGCCTCCTCCAATGCTTGACAACCCTTTCGGTGAAGGCATTTTTCCTAATATCCAATCTAAACCTCCTCTAGTACAACATGAGGCCGTTTGCTCTTGTTCTACCGCTTGTTACTTGGGAGAAGAGACCAGCCCCACCTGGTTACACCCTTCTTTCAGGGAGTTGTAGAGAGCGAT
>NW_009594877.1:0-263 GCF_000690535.1 Cariama cristata
AGCGTGCCATCATTTTTTTTTCCCAAAGGGAAGCCGTTTCCCTACTCCTAGGCTCAGTGCCCTTCCCTTCTGCCTAGGGGGACTTCAATCTTTTTCTTTTTTTTTTTAAGTCTCATTAACTTTCTTACAAGTTTCATCTTTTGGCTTTCTGTTTCTGAAGGTCAGAGGCGCATCTGTGGTTCCTCAGGACTGGCAAAACCAGAAGTAGGGCTTTTTTAGTTTGGTTGGCTGTGCTGAGATTATTTTTTTTCTCCCCCCTTTTG
>NW_009594877.1:296-635 GCF_000690535.1 Cariama cristata
GAGTGCACATAGGGAGGGTTTCTTGTCTTATTACATTTAAGCTAGGAATTCACTGTGAAAATAAAGCCAAGGGGCGATAAATAAAAGATGCAATCTTCTCTAGGAGACAGACACCCAGCGTGGGCTTTGCTTCACTTGCTTTCAGCAGTGGAATAGGCCTCAGTGAGTAGTTGTGAAGGAAAAAACGTAACTTTTTCTATGGCTTCAAAAGGGGAGGGATATTGAGTAATGTTGGCAAGGGTCAATGTGAAGAAAGAAAATATGCATAAATACAACTGAAGTGTTGACTGCTGCTTCTGCAGCCCTTAAATGCATTCCAAACAAATGCTATACCTACTG
>NW_009594877.1:707-2890 GCF_000690535.1 Cariama cristata
AACAAAAAAACCCACCCACCCCCAAACCGAAACAAAAAACAAACAAAAAAACACAAAGAAACAAAGAAACCCCACAACAACAGAAAAACAACCTTATATGAGCCTCCTTTGGAAGGCTGCACAAAAATAGTAGTGAAAATTGGTGATACGAAACATGTCAGTTGTTTGACAGAGGTCTTCGGCTTGCCTGGAAGAGGGAGTTGTAGAGCACTTGGGTAGGCTGGGTCCTGCTGTAGGAGAATTCTTGTGTAATTTAGGTGGGTAGCTGTGTCATTAGGGCTGGCTCTTGCCGGTGAGATGCTCCTTGAGAAGCAGAAAGGTGCAACTGTTAAAGGCAATTCAACTGGAGTGAGTTATATTGGGTGGAGAATGGAATTGGGTCCATATAAGACAGCTGAGTGTGTAGCATTGAGGAAAACTTAATGTTGAGTTTATGTAAGTGCATGTTTAGTGACCATATAAATGTGAACTTATGTTCTTTGCAGTGTGAGTAATGGAAACTCTGTAAATGTTTACTATTATACTATGGAAAAGTGCAGTTATTGGACAAAGTACGTTTTATTACATATCAATTCTAACAGCCTTGTAAGCCTAAGTATTACTGTAAACAGGGAATGCAGGATTTGATTTCTGAGGGAGATGCACAAATTTAAGTTTGGTGGTAGTTAAATGGAACCATTTGCTTCTGAATTTAACTTTTTTTTTCAGTCTAGCCCTGAATAAACATTCAGACAATTTTATCATGGCAATGCATTTCGAGCGGGAGTATTTCAAAAACCTTATGTCTGTACTCTGCTGAAAATCTTCATGTGACCCTACTTCATGGGCCTCCAACTTAATCTCATGTGTGTAATGAAAAGAAAATCCTAAATAAAAGGAAGATAACACATTAGTGGTATGCACAAATAATGTTCTTAACAATCAAGCAGTAAAGTCTGCTAGCCTATTTGAAGTTGAATGATGTTGTCCTAGCATAATAATTAGCACCACATAATTTTGAAAGATTTTTCTCCAAAGAAGTTGGCTTCAAAATTCCATTTGCATCCAATTTAATAATGTTTTTATAGCTTTTTGATATGTTTCAATTGGACATGAAGGATTTTCTTTTTTTAGTTTATTTAAAAAAAAACAAAACCAAAACCAGAATGTGGGTTCCTAAAGCAGACCTTTTCAACTGCATAAAACAGAGCTTTTCTAGCATACATGTTTTTCGTTTATTTTCCACCAAGTATTTTTAGTAAAAATTACAGTCTAAACATGAAAGCACTTTGTGAGTAAATACAACAATCTGGAAGGAAAATTAGAAATTGACTCTGTTTCATTTGGACAAATTTGTGAAGATGCCAGGAGCAAGCAGACGGTTTTAGATGGCGAAGTGTATATTTGGTTTCTGAGGTTAGTCCTGAATTAGTATACACTACTGTATTGTCATCACAGCTGTGGCTGTCAAGGTTAGGAAGAGGTGTGATCCCTCAATAGCACTGTTGACCTGGCAAGAGCCCTTAATGCAGCTATTCGAGGAGAAGAGAGAGAGAAAAAAACAAACAAAACCCCCCCTGAAAACCAAAAAAAACCCACCCTTTGCCTCTGCTAGTATGACTCTTCTTTCTTGGGAGGGATGGAGACTGCCTTCACTGTAGTGCTATAAGGCTCGTCCTTGCTGCTGTAGCTGCATCCACATTAGAAATACTTGAGGTGTTGTTTTGATACGTCGTATAAGTACTTCTAGAGTATCCTTGTCTATCTGTAATTTGAAGTTGGTTTGTCTCTGTTGCATAGACCCTGCCTGCTCATCATACAGGTCTTTATTTAAGGCGTTACAGTCCTTTCCATGGCTTCGTGAGGCTTTGTAACCACAGCAGTCGTACCTCTTAGGTATGAATGGCAAGGGAGAGAGTTGGAGGGGAGGGACTCTAATGCAAACAACTAATTGACTGGCACTTCAGCTCTGGAATTTAATGTTAATATTGTGAGCTAGAAAACTGCCTTGTCTATGAAAGAGGGTTCAGCTGAACAGCGTCATCGGTGTGAAGTGGCAGACTCATCTTTCTGAAGCCCCTCAGTGATATGTGATAGGGACATGTAACCAAAGTACTTTATTTAGAGTAAAACAAAGTAAAATTTCTCAAGTGTAAAATAATGGTTGGAGCTCCATGGATGTTTCTTTCGTTGATTCTTAAATG
>NW_009594878.1:0-3652 GCF_000690535.1 Cariama cristata
CTCTCTCAAGCGAGGAGCGGCGGAGAGCCCGTGTCGTGGCCTGCGCCGTGAAACGGGCGTAGGGGTGGCTTGTCTGTAGTTCGAGGAGGACAGGGAATGATCGACTCGGGGGGCAGGGCCTAGGTATTTTTGCTTTTCAACAGCTCTTGCTCAAGTTGTGATGCTCTCCAGTTGCCCTGGACCCTCGCTCAGTGCTTAAGAAAACTGGTTTAGCAATTACAGTTGGAGACTGGATTCAAGCCTGGATATTCTTATTCCTGGCTTTCCTTGTTACTGCTTAGGACTTCTGCTGCCATAAAGTGGTGAAAATAAGCTTGGTACCTACCACCCAGAGAGGCTGCAGGTGGTTTTGCATTTGTAAAGCTGCTGGAGAGCCCTGCACAAAGGGTTACAAATAAACATTACGCTTTGAAAATGTTGCTGGTTTTGCAAGGAGAAGGCTGTCATCTTCTGTGAAGAGCAAAGTGGGAAGCTTCTTCATGGTGTTAAACAGGAAGGGCTTAATGCTTTTGTCAGCCTGAAGAGATTTGGAGGCAATGCTGGTGAGACTTTTGGAACAGGACATAAAAAGCAGTGGCACTGCAAATGGGCCCTCTCCTCTGCCTATAATCTTGAAGCACGTCCCTTATGTTAGTTATTTTGTGTATAAAACTCTATATACCAAAGAGTTATTCACAGCTTGCTATGTCTGACATAAAGTTTTGGCCCCTCAGTCCCTCATCACAGGAGAGCAACGTTAGGACTGTGGTTCCAAATTCCTTAGCTCTGCCAATTTACACATTTAATTCAACGCTGAATGCTGTTTTACTTTTTTAAAGGCCCATCACTTGTTTGAAGCACAACTTTTTGTTAGGGTAGTTGAACAAAATGGGTCAATTGAAAACTCGGATGTAGGTCTGAACTAAGAAATGCTGTTGCAGCTTTGTTGCTGACTGACATCTGTAGGATACTGCTTTTCACAATGGATTGATCCATGCCCTAAAAATACCTAGCAGGCTGCAAAGGCCCTCATTTTACTAAAAAGCTTTACAATGGGATACCTTATTGTAATTATTGACAGGGGCAGCAAAAGTCACTTTTTAATAGAGTTGCTCAGCATTTCTCATGATCAAGTTCAGTTTTCCTTTTTTGCATCTCATTTCACTAGAACTCCATAATTTCCATGCTGAAATTTTTCCATGCTGGACAACTGCCTTAAGGTAATGAGGTGTGTAACCTGTACTTTGGCCAAGAAATTATTCTCTGTCAGCTCCACCCTCTCACATTTTTTCACTTTAAGATTTTCAGAGATGACTGGATACCGGTGGCCTGGACTTCTGTTTTTTCTGATTAGAAAGTAACCAAATGGAAACCAGGTAGAGAAGGAACAATGGAACAATTACATGAGTTCTTGACAGTACAACAAACTGCCAGGGCATAGCCTAACAGATGAGTACTCTCTGGAGTTGTGGAAGATCAAAAAGGTGCAGTCCCAGTATTAGCTTTAACCACATTAAACTGGACTAAATGTAAGATGTTGCCACCTTCTTTGTTCACCGTGAGCTGCCTGGCCCCACTCCCTCTGATCTGTTGGTGTTGGCAGCAGAAAGACTATGTGGGGAACCATCTCAGGAGACTGATGTGGCTGAAAACTAACCCGTCAGAAAATAAAAGAAGTTTTCAGGTCACTGCATAGCTGCTTGAAGACTAGTACTTGCTCATGGGAGGTGACAGGTGTATGTGGCTGAGCTGAAAAGCTCAAGGTTCAGGTTCATGGAGCCTGCTTAGATTAGATTGTGGGGGGGTGGTGGTGAAATATTGGCTTATTTTAAACTAACATTTCTGAGAAATCTCAGAACTACAGATATGGGCAGTGAACAGCCTCACAAGTGTTGAAAGATGTGTTGATTATTACTATCTTGAATATTCTTTGCCTGAAGTCTTCATATTCTTGTGGACGTGCAGCTAGAGTGAGACCTGGCCAGGACCCTTGACGCAATGGTGTGTGCTGTGGAACACACTGCAATGGCAAAGTGGTGAGGTTTGGTCTGAATTGTTTTGGTTTGGTTTTGGTTTTTTTTTTGTTTGGTTTTGTTTTGTTTTGGTTTTTGTGCAGACCAGCCATTTCCAAAGAAAAAGATTACAAAACATTAAAGGCTCTGAGAAAATGTTTGATCCCTGGCGGTAAGCTCTGGCAACCTTGTCTCTGACCAGCACTTTGGAAAAGGGACTCAAAGCTTATCTGGCAGGTCAGTCTGTCTGCATCAAGGATGCATCCTGTTGCTCTGGTGAAAGTGAGCTGAAGGCAACTAAACTGTAAGCAATCAAAAAAGATTCCTGTTTCTTTCAAAGAACTTGACTGATGGGCTTTCTCCTCAGAGCTGTGGGCTGTAGCATGATTTTATGGGTTGTGGGTTTGGTTTGTGTTTGGTTTTTTTCTTTTTTTCTTTTTTCTTTTTTTTTCCAGTAATAGCTTTTCCAGAGCAAGACTCTGTAGCTGAGCTGGGGTGCTGTCTATCTGATGATTTTTTTTTTACAGCCACTTGGCTCTGAGGGGACACCAGGTGCTCAGATGTATGAGTAAACTGTCCACACCTTTGTGAGTTACTATGCAGTGACTGAGTGGACTAACTGTGTGCCAGGGCTTACCATGTCGCAAAACTGCAGTAAAGTGCACTAGTTTAGCTGCTTGTGAAAGAGGCTGAGCCAAATGCATTTTACCTCACATTAACCTTGAGATAAGACACTGTAATTTCGTGCAAGATGAATTACTGCTGCTGTGTTGATGGACTTGTTATGCTGTGATGACTTGCTGATGTGTTTGAGCAGTAAAATCAGACACAAAGAGAAGTGGAAAATTTAGACAGAGGGGGTAGGATTAGGCATTACTTGAAAGCAGAATAGTAGCTGGACAAAGAGAAGATGGATCGGATGTGAAAGTGTGGTTTTAGAGGAGAAACTTAGCTGGCTGAGCAAAGAAAAATCAGTAGCAGAGTGGAGTGGTAGAAAACCAGTCCACAGGGTGAGGAAGGAGAGACATGGTGAACAGCCAGTACAGCAGAACTGAAATGGTCTGGGGGAAAAAAAAAGGGAGACTAGATGAGCTGAAAAAATGGGAAAGGGTGTGGAAAGGCGGGACTGGCAGGGAGAAGGCAAAGTTGAGCTAAACAGATAAGGAGTCTCTCTACTCTGTCTTCCTTCTGTCCTCCAAAGCCTGGGAGGAAACTGGGTTTCTTGAATGTGACTTTTCCTCTGCAATCTACGAGGATCTGTGGAACCCCTGGCAAGATGTCATCCATCTGGCTTTAATCTTAATTATGTAGATGGTCCTCCTCCACTCTTTGTTTGCTAGCAGTTGTCAAAAGACAGCACTGTTGTTGTGCTGGGTGCATGTGATGCTTTATGGCCGCTTTTTCTAGTTATTAAAAAAAAATCTAAGTTACGGGCAACAAAGTTACAGCATTAAAAGCACTGTTGAAGCTTTGACGGCAGGAAATGCCAACATTAAAGTTATCCATTTAAAATTAGTAACCGTTAGCGTGCCATTTCCCATTCTTGCCACAGGATGTCACAGTCTCCCCATGTATGGTCCATCACAGTCTCCCCATGTATGGTCCATCACAGTCTCCCCATGTATGGTCCATCACAGTCTAACCTGAGCGGCACCGGTTCA
>NW_009594878.1:3677-12571 GCF_000690535.1 Cariama cristata
TGATATAAAATTAATTTGACCCTTGGACCCATCCAAGCTAAGCCGTAATTTCCGTTCCCTGTTCAATCTCCACATGGTTTTACTAACTGTATAATAAACAGTTCTTTCCAGATGTGTGATTCAGAAGAGCAGGAAAGCAGCAACACAAGGCTGCAGTCAATGTGGCTGCTAGATTTTTAATCCAGAAGAAGGGGGCCTTCCTCCCAGCCCATCAGAAGCAATGGTGAGGACAGTGAGGAAAAGAGGAGGAAGAAGACGTCACTGTTCCCAGACGGAATTACCGGAAAAAAAAGCTGTGAGAAGACAGATGCTGTGAACTGTAATGTTTTGTGGATCGAGGCCTTGTCTCTGTGCTGGCTTTTGGCTATAGCAAGGCATTATATCCGCTGTGGAATACGTCAGTTGTAACTTTTGACATCTTTTGTAAAAATGGCCTTGCAGTACTGATTATGGTAAATGGAGCTTTGCCAAGGTGAAGCTTTTGGGTTCTTTGTGCTGTTTTCACTAAGAGCTCTGCTGAGAGAGGCATCTTGAGATACAACTACTGAAACGGAAAAAAACAGATGAAAGTCTGTATAGGAGACCTGTTCGATCTTGCTTTGCTTTTCTTGGTATGACTGTTGGCATATTTCCTGTACTAAAGGCAACCTACAGATGAGGATAGCCTAAAAAGTCAAAGTTCAAAGAAAATTAAGTAGTAGTACTTTGTGATCACAGTTAAAGGATTAACTTCAAAGCCTGCTGAAAGACTTCTGTAATGGTTTTTATTAGCACTACTTAAAAAAAAAAAAAAAAAGGAAGGGCGGAAGTAAGGACATTTTCAGCCCATGGTTCAGAGAAGTCTAATTTGTGACAAAAACCCAAGTTTACCAATAGTTCAGGCATCTTCTGAAGGACATTCATACACTTAATTTCGCTTGGATTGGATGAGCTTTGCATGAGATTCTTAATGAACAGGGATGACATTTGTATGATTTGCTGGGTTGAAATCAGGAATGTTGTTGTCTCACCTCAGGAGGAAAAGGATCTTGGATTGAACTCCTTAGGGAACTAGTGAATTCCTAGTGTTCTCACTCCACCCATGCAATACTCGGAGGAATAAATGGCAGTGCCGGCATGTTAACTTGCAGGTTTCAAATTCCAGTGTGATAAGACATTTCTTTTCAAAATTAAACCTTAGATTCCCTATGTTCCTTGCTGCACCAATCAGTGGTTGAATCAGCAGAGGAGATGCTACGTCCTAGCCAGAGCACAAGAGGTAAGAGAACAACTACAGGAACAATTTGATGTAAGGGGGAATATTACAGTGACTTAGCAGACAGGATTTCATCCCATATTTCTGGCTTAGAAATTAGGATGAGCTTGTATCTTCAAAGCAATCCAACTACTTGCTTCTAGAGACCTGGATGAGATATGTGCTTATAGCTGGCTTGTGATCAGATTCCATCTCTGCTTTTCTTGAGGGTTTGGCTCCAGCCTTATCATCTGTTTCTCTATTTAAAAAATAACCAGCAAATACAGTTGCTAATTTATTTAGCTGCCTGTTGAGCTGGGGTGGAAGAGAGAAAACCCACTGACTGGGAAAAGGGGAGTCCAAGTGCAGGGAGGGAGGGAAGGAAGGCAGGCAAGAGGTAGCTGTAAGTAAGAGCTTGAGAAGAGATGGGAGATGTTTTGGGGAATGGAAGGGGTTCTAGCCGCCACTGAATTCTGGCTCTGGTGATATCCATTTCTGTCATCTCCATGCTAAGCTGAGAGAGGACAGTTCGTTCTTTAAAAGGGCAATCCTAAAAACTATTTGGAGCCTGTTAATAGTCTGGATGGAAAGATGTGAATTGCCGTATTTTACTGGGCCAAGCCTGAGGAGAGACCCTGATGAAGTACTGATCTCCCCAACACTTGGCTGGTGGTGCCTGTTCAGCCTGCACGGATGCAGGGAGGGTGCCACCACCAGCAACAACGATCCTGGTCTGGCCAACCCATCACGTTTCTCGACTCTGCTCTCCCTCAGACTAGGCAGGGGGCCGGCATGACTAGGAGGGGTGATGACTCCCTAAGAATGTCAAGGGCTATAGAGAGAAGGTTGTCTCCTTGAGCCAAGGAGATCTCTTTACCTAGAAGCTCAGGAGTTCAGCAGCTAGATTTTTACTGGATGGTTTGTCCTAAGGCCCGCAGTAGTGCAGGGTAGCCTAACAGTTCAGCAGAGAGGAATTTATGTATTTATCTGATGTGTCAAAAATTAAATGGAGTACCTTGCTGACCTCTGCAGCATTTCTGCTCTTTTTGTTCTTTCTCTTATTGTTTGCCAAGGTCAAGTCTGGCTTCCACACAGTTGGAAAACTTTTCCAGGAAGTGAATGTTTGTGCTTGCTTGATTTGAAGGAAGCACCAGGGATTCTTGATTTTTCTGTGACCATTTTAGCCAGTCTCTTCATGGAAATTAAACAGCTGGACACAAGTGCTATGGAGACTCATTTCAGCTTGTATAACTTTTCCATACACTATATTCTTATTTCCTCTTAAACAATTAGTGCAACATGATCTTAATCCTGTGTATTAAACCGTTCAGAAAAAATACTTACTTATCATCCTTTAACTGCAATCCACTGGATGGAGGTCAGCTGAGGGCTAGCATGCATCCAAGGGCCCAGGGAAGGCCCACCAGAAATAAAAGGGAGACAGCGGTGACAGGACACTCAGGCCATGGGAAGAAAAAAGGTAGAATTGGATGGGGGCTGAACAGAGCCCTTTCAAGGACTGAGGAAGGATGCATCAGTATCACTTCCCTCATGTAAGAAAACAAAGCTTGTGCTCTCTTCAGTCTTGAAAGTTCCCCTAGCTTTCCCCTCTGTCTTTGCCTGCACCCACATAGCCCTTTCCACATCACTTCCGAGTCTCAAATGGTGGAGACTGATCAGAACACCGTACAGAATCTAGAGCACATCATTCGTGTCTTGACATATCAACTGTGAAAACATGATAGGAACTCGGCATCTAGCATGTTGATCTGGAAGCATCCCCGCTTGGATCCTGCGTAAGTCTTTGGATGGACTCCTAGGAGAATCAGACCTGGAAGAATCCATTCTGGGTTTTAAATAGGGGACTGGAGTAGTTGGGGTTAATGATGTGCCAGGCCAGACAGGATGTGTTGAATAAGATTTAGTGTCTATTACAGAGTAAGTACCAACTCAAGACACTCAGTACTTGGAGAAAATACTGGACGGCATACTGTACAGCATATTGAAACCCGGGCAAAATAGTCAGGATATGGGCTTAAGCTGAAAGTTTAGGTGACATTTTCTGCCATGTAGATGACTTGTGTTCCCATGTCACTTTTAAAAAGATAATTGTACTCCAGCTACATAATGTATTTAGGAAGATGTCAATGTAAATAGGTTCTTTTGAGAATCCCTCCACCTGCACATGGAGATGCCCTAATGCTTCTTAAAATCTGACCCTTAAGCACTTGATAGTCAAGTCCAATTGATTTTTGGTGGGAATAAGGGTTCTAAAGATCTCCTTGAGAAAGTACCAATAATGTTCATTGGACTTACTTAGAAAGTCTTCTTCTGGATCAATGAGAAGAAAAGCAGATGAAAACAAGTGCAAATGAATTAGGTGTTCAAAGCTGAAATCTAGCTTGACCACTGATGTGAAAGAAATGGCTGAAGAGTGACTGAATTTTCTACATTATCTTGTAACTTTGGAAGTAACAGCTGTGGAGAGTCTAAATGGATTCAGGAGATATGTAATGTTGCAGGCTCTTTACAAGCAGCTTGCTGCACTGTACAGCATATGTCTTGATGCAATACTTAAAAGGAGTGAGATGCTGGGATGTGAGTGCATAGAATTGTGCAGCTGCAATCAGTGGCATCTCAAAAATGGAATGACTCATGCATTTGTAAACACTAATGAGTCTTTCCAGGTTTACAGTTAGCTCCCACAGTTTTTTGTGAATGTTAAACTATTTTCTATGGTGGAGCTTCACATTTCATAACACATGATCAAGAGAGACTTCCAGAGATTCAAACGCCAGGTTTGCCGTTGACACAGATATCAAAATGGCATGCCACCAAGCAGAATAAAATTGTTAATGGCAGCAACACTTAGGGGAAAAAAAAGGATGACTGGAATGTGCAGTGGAAAAGATGTGGACCTACTGTCTTGCTGCTTCTCAGTTGATTGACAGCTTAACGCCATTCAAGGGAGTTGTTCAGAAACACTGCCTGGTTTGCAGCAGAACTGATCAAGGTTAGAAGTTTGTATCATGATGGAGTATTTTATGGTACTGCCATGAGGCATTTTTCTTCAATACACAGGCAAGTGGACTTGAGTTCTGAATGAGATTTCCTGTAATGCATAAGCACAGACCTTAGGCAGCATTTGATTTTTGTGGGGTGACTAATTGGAGATCATCCATGCATCCATGTGATGCTACATATTAACAGCAGCTCAGCTGTCTGGTTGCTTAGGGTCACATTCTGATCAGTTCTGACAATTCATATAGGGGTTATGCAGAAGTTTGAAGGTCTTACTCTTTCAAGTCATGAGAAGTGAGAATGAAAGAGGTTTCCTGTTTGGAAAGAACTATATAGGCAGCCGTCTTGGTTAACTCTGCAGTGGAGGGGGGGGGAAAAAAATCTGAGGATAGCAAAACTTCCTCCTGGGTAACTGCTGTGTATCTTCTTCATGCCTAAATACTTTTAAACCTGAGCTATTTTTTTCTGATTTCTAACTGAAAACAGAGTCTGACTGCAGGCGAGGGACAGACGTTTGCAGATTCATGCCTTTTGGAGGATTACTGATGTTATTTTCCAAATACGGGTTAGGATTTTCTGAGTTACTAAGCATAGAGACTGTCAGACAATACACACTTGTCTTCTTCAGCCATGCTTTTTTGTTGTGTTGGTAGCACAGGTAGCCATTTGAGTGCAAACACCTGGCCTTTCCTTCCCACCAGTCTGCACAATGGGATCTATTCCAGAATGCTTGGATTTTCATGGGTGTTCCCTCCACAAAAGGGAGCAGCTGATCAGTCATCCCAGCGAGCACTGAAGTAAGCCTGACCAGGCTCGAAATGCGCATCCAACATCAGCTGCTCCACATGTGCCACATGTCCAAAGTCTCAGTTGTTCTTGCCTCCAACGCATGTGGAACAGGCAGGTCGCTTTGTGGCACAGTACAGAATGCCAGCTTCCTTCTTTTGCCGTGTTACCAGACAGATTGCATACTGAATTTGTTGATCTGTCCTTTGCAGTGTTGCATGCATGGCAAATTCATAATCTTTACTAATATGTTTGGATATGCTTTCAGCGGGCAGTGAAGAGAAGAGGCATAACATGAAAGTGATGATAGTCATAATCTTAGCACAAACTGGGGAGAGATGTGCAGAAAAAAAATACGTGAGAAAGACATTAAGATCCTTTAAGTTTATACCAAAACCAAGCACTGATGCCTTGGTTTTTTGTGGGGTTTTTTTTTGCTTTTTTTTGTCCCTGCACAAACATCCAGATTTTACTGGAAAAGTCATTCATTGCTGGAAACCATGTCTCAATTGTACTATAAAAACCTTGGTTTCTTAGCAAAAGCAAGCAGTGGTGGCAATTCTTGAAATTAGTTTTGCTGCTAATTTTGATTGGAACAAGAGTTTCTGCTCTGCTTGTTGTTGTAGGAGGGTCGCTATCTTCTTTACTGTGGAGGGCTAGGCCACAGAGTCCTGATCCCAGCATGAGACCCCACAATTTCTGGGATGCTGTGGGCAGAGTCCTGCAATGTCAGAGACTGCAGTGCTTGTTCTAAAGTGGAAAGTGATTGCAATCTTGCAAACTACCTTCCACCTCCAGCCTCTGACACTCTGAAGATTTGGCCGAATTTCTGGCAAGAGATGATCTGTTGCAGTACGAGCTTGTAACACATTGAAAGAGACAGAAATGCCTTAAAAGTAATCTGGATTCCACTCTTGTTTCTTTAAGGGCTTGCTTGCCGGTATGGAAGGAGACTCTCCGTACAGCCTTCTGTGGTGACCTCCCAGGAGGGGATGGTTCAGTCCTGTGGTACAGCATCTCTGCATAGAGAATTCATGCCGTAGCCCTGAAACATAGGGATCTGCCTCTTCAGCCTGGGAAGGGACTGCTGTGTAACTTCTTGAGGTGATTTTAGCCCAGTGAACCACTTGCCTTCACCTAAAGATGGAGTTTGAAGCTTAGAGGGGATGTAACTAATCGCCTTAGAGTCTCTTCTATTGTACTAAACCAAAAGGTCTTTCTGTCCCAGCATTCATTCTCTCTCAGGTCACACTGCTGACCTGGTTGTTGCACATGGTGGTTGCATATGGTGGTTGCACGTCTGCAACTGGTTAAAAAGAAACTCTATCCTGTACTTGGGCAGTTAATGTAATAGGCAACAGGGCCTTGACAAGTCATCTTGCTCAGATATTTGAAGTCCTTTTTTCCTGTGTGTATCTAGGCGTTGACCAAAACCACAGGCAACTTCTTTACAATCAAACACAGTGTATGGTTGACTAGGCTGCTGGAGCAGTGGCTGTCTCATGTTTATTCTGTCAAAGACAAAAATATTTCTCTAGACCAATATTAAACAGGTTTCTTTTTTCGAGATGGTAACGGGTTAGTGGTTCCTAGAATAGGCACTACATGGGAAATGTCAAAATACCTTCAGCTCTGTTTCACCACACAGATTTTCCACAGCTAAATTTACATTCTGTCATGTATATCAGAAGTGTGAGAAATCTGGAAAACCCCAGACTACCCCAGACTGTGACTTTCAACGGACATTGATAGGGGCTTACCCTACCTAACAGTAACAATGAATGTAAATATATTTTTGAGGTTCCTTGAAAAGTCTGTCCATTTGAGTCTCTTTAACAGAAAAGTACTTCTTTTTTTGGACAACCGTTCTTATAGTGGGCTGAAACTGAAGATACAAGAAGCCAACGGCAATGACTGCAGTGCTACTGTGATGTTTACACATCATTAAGTCACTGCTGTATATTCTTTAACTCCAATAAAGGGCTGTACAGGGAAAATAATTTGGAATCCCATGACAACTGGGCAGTATCCCCCTATTTCACCCATTAGTCCTCTAAACCCGGAGCTGTAGATGTCCAGTGCTATCTGCAGTCCTTGTACTCACATGTGGCAGCAGGCTGCAAAGTGACGTGGTAGATTGAGGGAGGTCTTTTTTCATTATTTCTCTCAGAGACTCTTGAGATTTTCCACTGAATCTCCTTTCCTGGATACTGGATCTGACAATTTTCCAGCAGTCTCAGCTCAGTAGCCTGCCCTTAGCTATTCCTCTTTGACTGGTAGACAAATCTGTTCATCCTGACACATGCTCTTTAATATAATTCTTCTGCCACTGTCAGCAGGCAGAGGACAAATGGAAAACAAAAAGCACCAAGTTAACAATCAATCCTTACGCACAATGTAATGTCAGAAGAGAAAAGGCTGTGTGATCTCCCCTCTGCACTGTACTCCAAATTGGTGCAATCAGTATGAAAACGTGTTAACTGTGCTTTAATGGCAATTCCCTTCTTTCTCCTCCCTCCCAGCCCCTTCATCCCACAAGAAGTGATTCCCTCTTCCAGGGTGATTCTGTTACAAACTATTACCATGCAGGCAGCATGGCCAAAATAGCAGTGCTCCTCTTTCATCTGTTTGGAAAGCTGCTAGAGTTAAAATGGAGTGCTGCTTGCAGAGATGTTTAGTCTCCACAGGCAATACCTTTGTGCAGACCCCTTCGAAGTCTTCTCCCAAGAAGCTTAAAATTTAACCTCCCTCTGCCCTTGGTATTCTGCAACTCCAGCAAGAATATAAAAGGTGTTTTGTTCGGTCTTTTCCTGGTTTCTACAGGCCAAATCAATCTCATTCAAACTCTTTTTTAAAATAAAAGATATTGTTAAATAAAAGATACTGTTCACTTGCAGACTTGGGAAACCCCCTTTGAGGTTCTTTTTTTTACCACAAGCTTTCCCTCAGAGTTTGTGTTGCTATCACCAGCTCTATCTAGGCCTTTGGATAGTGGCCAGCCGATAAAGCTTTAGGAAGAAAAGACAAAGCTAGTTAATTTGAAAGGAGAACATGCTTAATATGTTAAAAAAACTAATAACAAGTCACTGCTTTGGAGAGCTGATGCATGCTTTTGATAGGCGTTTCAATCTCAGCTCCATCTTGCAGCATGTTTGCTTGGATTTGGGAAAAGCATATTCTGGTCAACTTATGCAACCTGTACGTCCTCCAGTTCATCACGCCTGACTGCATGGCCTCACAACACGTGTGCTGAAGCAGGAGGCTGCGTGGGTGTAGGTCAGAGTGAAAAACCTTCCCAGCCAAATGTACCAGCTGGGGACAGGCTACTGAGCTGAGATTCATGGATAACGAAGTAGGTGGCTGATGAGTTGAGTGAGTGTTACATGACACCATTTCAGAGGTAGGAGTCTGCTTTTCGAGGGCTCACATTGTCAGGGTGCCACAGAGGTGCCTTGATGGTGAAAACACGAAAGCCTCATCTATCTGTGTGATGAAAACATGGAACTTTGGACTTCCAGAAGAGAGCTAGGTTCTACTTCTTATCTCTTTTTGTGAGAATGAGGGGATCAAAAAAGAATCCTCTCCTGTCATTCCCTCATTCAGGTAGCACGAGTCAGTGGTGTTGGCATTCACCTTGGTGATCCAGAGAAATAGAAGAGCAAAATGTCTCAACAGAGGATGATCTGACTTCTGGCTGGGCTTATTGGAAGGGTAAATACTGAAAATAATGAAACAATTCTCTCTCTGTCTTGCCCAGGGCTCTTGAAAACAACGGGGCTGCTTTTGCTATCTCACAGATTGTATAGGGCAGGACCTTTTTCAGTCTTCATAGAATCATAGAATTGTAGAATCA
>NW_009594879.1:0-21514 GCF_000690535.1 Cariama cristata
CTAAATCTTAGGAGAAACTGGTTTCTTTTCTTTGTCTTAAAACTGAAGGAATACACTTTATGTGAACCCTTTGGCCTAAATCTTAGGAGAAACTGGTTTCTTTTTTTTGTCTATTGTTGACCTTAATTAATATGTACTTCCTATCCAGAATGCTAATGACATTTTGCAAATCATCATTATCTGTATCCAAATTCAGCACTACTCACCTGATGAAAATGAACTAAAAAGAGAAGAGAGGTCTTCAGCACCTTTTCTCTGGAAAATGATGCAAAGTTCAGAGTAAAGTTGAATGAATTCTCATAAAACCACTTCTCCTTTTCTGCAGTAGAAATCACTCCTGCCCACAGCTGGGTTAGGTACGGGAAATTACAGGCAGCTCCTCATTAGGATTTATTCATTCACAGTTATCATTTTGCAACTATACTTAAAACCACCAGTTCTGATGGGTGAAAGAAAATGAAGGAAAAAGAAAATAGTCATTACATGTCAAAATTTTCCTTTGTGACTTGACCAGAGGTGCAAAGATTGAACCTGTGGTGGTCTCAAAAGACCATGAAACCTGAACAGAGATGCAATATATCTGGTAAGTCTGCATACCAATTACTTGCCCACCTTGTACCTTTTGTCATGACTTTTCTTATCTTCTTTTTTCTTTCTAATTAAAAAAAAAGATATTCAAGGAGAGAGGTGCAAAATTAATACTAAGCTGAGTCATACTGTCCCTATAGTCTCTAGGTGTTCAAATATACATCCTATTAATAACCAGTTATTGCTATTCAGAACACACTGTCTTTCACTGCAAAGTGGATGCAAATTCTTCAGTGAGACAATATAATATTTCTGTCCTGTCCTTAGTATATACTGTGTTGTGGTCTTTCTCTGTGATTGACCTCCAGCTATAGCTTACCCAACAATGAAAAATACACTTCTGGAATGAAACATCCTTTGTGTTCAAAGCAGAGTACACTGTAGAACTGTCTAAAGCCTTCCCTGCTCCTGGCACCTTCACAGGCTACTTCACTGTTTACACAATCTATCTCCAGTCTAAACTATAAAACCCAGTAATGCATTTTTGCAAATATTTTGATGACTCCTTTAGTCTAAGAAATACAAAGAACAATTTAAAGCATCTATACATGGAATCTAAAGTAAATTGTTATTTATTGTGTAAGAAATGGATTTTCAAGAGTTGGTGAGATTGTTGTTAACAAAGGTAACCTCTGAAAAAATTACAAAAATGACCCAACTAAATTCATGTGACATACATAGTATGTGTGAAGTATGATTATTGGTTTGTCTTTTGTGCACCTGAAGAACAGTGAAAACAAGGGATTTTTACCATGGAACTGTTGTTAAACTGGGAAATTCCACTCCTTCAGTGGGATAACCAGAATTACACGTAGAACCCTTTGCAATCACCTGTCATGTCACTCAATAATAGGTCACTTTAGAAAGCAGCATGTTAACTGATAGACTGTAAGAACTTCCACTCCATCAGTGGGATAACCAGAATTACACAGTTAACGCATAGAACCCTTTGCAATCACCTGTCATGTCACTCAATAATAGGTCACTTTAGAAAGCAGCATGTTAACTGATAGACTGTAAGAACCTTCAATGAGTCCTTACCAACTGTATTTTAAATCTGCCTTAGTTCAGAGTTTATGGGCTTGGTAGATCACCATTACTTTTTTTTTCCCCTAATTTTCAATATCAGAGATTCAGATGTTATTGCCTTGAGAAATAATCGTAACTTTCTCATCCTAATCTAGGAGTCTGTCTGCCACCTAATCAGCAGCCAATTAACCTACACAAAATCAGAAGTTAAGAAAATGTCTGTGCATGTGTAATAATGGCATGGTAACAGTAATAACAGAATATAAAAATGCTTTCATTGAGACATCTTTTAGAGTGAGCAGCCACAGAGTTCAGTGGGGCATTACAATAAATACTGTTTGGAAAACAATAATGAATAATAAGTGAATACTACAGAAAATGTGGCATTAATTTCCTACCAAATGCTATTATTGACTGAGAACACTAGGTAAAACCAAAATGTTTACTCTAAAATTCAGACTAATAGACAACAAAAACCCCTTCATCTCATGGGGGAAACATTGCACTACATTTTAGGCAACATAGTATGTATTTTGTAGGTAGCTATACTTCTCTTTTCTGACTATAAATACATGTATAGTTGTATGTATGTTGATATATGCTTAATGTAAACTTCATATCTGTTTCTAAACTGTGCTGACAATTTTCCAGCTGATATCAAGCCCAATTCTTTTAATTCTAACTCTGCCTCTCCAACTATTAATCATATTTCCATTCACCCATTATTTCACTAAACTCTAAGCCTTTTTTTCAAACCAGTCTCCTATTTTTCCCATGGCTGTACCTTTTACATTGTCAACTTCTGCCTTTTACCTTCTGAGGTCCAGCTTTTGCTCCTTAGTTTTCACATGAGCTAAACCCATTGACCCTGCAACCCCAATCCACCCATCCTCTGTCCTGTTTTCATCTATTGGGCCTTCTTTTCATGAAAGATCTCTGCCATTTCCATCTTCTTACTATCCTAAAGAGATATATTCTCCTGCAACTGTGTCCCATGTGCAGGCTCTAACTACAGACAGCCCAACTACTGAAATAATTATGCTTTCCTTTGCCCTTTTTCTCCTGTTACCATTTATGCATGAACAGCAAGAGTCACCTTCAAGCTTTTGGTTTACTGTACATTACTTAGAACAGTGGAAAAAACAACCACTGTAATGTGACCACTCATCAAGCTGATAACAATGTTATCTTGTGGTCTCTCCTTCTGCTCTGTTTCACTCATTTATGTCACTGGTCTTGAACTTCCTATTGTAAGCGCTAGGCTTAATTGTCAATGAACAATAAGGCTTTTCCAATTCACTTCTTCATAAAATAATCAATTTAGGGTAGGTGATATGCATTACCTTTTTAAATAATTTCATTCCTCTTCTTATAAAAAAGCTTGGATAACTAGCTGACCAAACATCTATAACATGTAGACTGGTGAATTACATGCAGTGATTTCGCTCTTAATGAACAGAATGACGAATCTTAAAAAAAACTCTCAAATTATAGTAGGATCATAGAATGGTTTGGTTTGGAAGGGACCTTTAAAGATCATCCAGTCCAATCCTCCTTCCATGGGTATGGACATCTTTCACTAAATCAGGTTTCACTAGTAGAATTCCACTCGTGAAAATTTAATATTCCCTGACATTATACTGCATTTAATATTTTTATAGCCCAGGTTTTTGACTGGATGCAGAAGATTTAACTTAGTTGTGTCTAACCTATTCTCGATACTTAGAAGCTGGCAACGTAAACTGATTATTGCCCAAGAAATACTGAGTCACCCTATTGTATAGGATGTGTATGGAGTCTTAGGTAACAAGGCAGAAAGCAATAATTTTCATCATGCTGCTCTAGGATGCATTCTTGCACTCTCCAAAAAGTTGCTGAAACTGAAACTACTACCATGCATAAAGATCTCCACATTGCAAAGTATCATGCTAGCTAGCCCACACTACAATTAATAGTCATGCAGATTTAAACTATAATTATAAATATAGAAATTGAGAAAGGATGTTTGTTTAAAAACCTTAATTTTTCTTTGATGAGCTATATTATACCAATTGACCCAAAGACATTTTGTACATAAGCACTAAAAGCTTTAAAAATACATGAGCAGAACTTCTGTCAGAGTAATACGTACCCATAAGTTCACTTTGCAACCTAAATTTTTATGTATTGAGGTGAAGATTGATTTTGTATTAAGTTTGTCATTGGTGTATAAAAGAACTCATTGTAACCTGGAACATGGGCTTAGATGGTCATGAAGTTACATTGCTGGAACCACAATTAAATTCTCAGCACTCTCATGTGACTGTTACCACACTACCAAGAGCACAAAAACAAGGGGATTTTGCTTCAGTCTGTGCCAGTCACAGACGTCATGGAGACATGTGAGATACTGTGCAATTTCAGTTCTCTGCAGCAGTGAGAGTATGAATATGATTGTAATTTGTCAGACCAGACCAGGAGCCTGACTTTAACGTTCTTCTCAAGAGAATTCCCGAGGAAAGGTAAAAAAAAGGACAAGCATATGCATTACTTTCCACTGGCACTCCTAAGCCAAATGTAGCTTTTATCTATATGGCAACACTGAGTGGATGAATGAATGAATCCGTCTCCCCTTAAAGTCATTTAAACTTTTAACATCCACAATCTTCTTTGGCAGGGAACTCCACATCTGCAACACCCACTGCACGAGATATTATCTTCTAGCATTTATATGTGGTGCTTGATACCATGTAATTCTTCTACTTCAAGAGACAGTTTGGTTTTTAATCAGAAACCCATGCTGGTCTGTAACTGGAATGTGGATATAGATTATTATTAAGGGAATATGGTATGTTTGAATTTAAAACACATTCTGTGTTGTCAGTCATACCACAGTACTGGAAGAAAGATGCATCTTGCATCATACCTCTTACAAAAGTGAAATATCTCACAAAAATCAAATTACCTCATCATATTGAAACAGCACGTTTGGAATGCTACATTTTTAAAAACCACTTTGTTTTGCTTTGTTTCAGGGTGAAACTAAAGTGCAAAATTCATATTCCCATATGTCAGAAACTGTTCAACATACAAGGCAGCTTAAGGGAAACTATCTCATGAGAGAGATATTGATCAAATGGGCATACTGCTGCATTAAGACAGGGTGCTACTGAAATCAAGGAAATAGACAAGCAGGCAAGAAAGTAAATATTTTAGAATGTTGCCATTAATTTCAATAAGAACAAAAGAGAATACTGAAAATGCCCATCAGATACAATTATTGGTCTTGATCTCTAAAACTGTGCTTAGGAAGTATAGGCAGCTGACTGTATGAACAAAAAAGACAGTTTGGTGTATACTCCATGTTCTCTGGTGCTACCAGTGGCTAGAGGGTGGCACATAGTGGCATCTTAATTCTAGACCACCTCTCCTGTGAATATAAACATGAAGACAAAATTCCACAGCTATGTGAATCTTTGACATGTCTCAGTAAAATGCTCCAGTATAATTCACCTAGTCAGTAGACCACAGTATTTACTGTTTTCCTTCAAAGGTTTTACTGTTTGCACCAGTTCTGTCCATTCCAAATAAGCAGTCAGGTTGGATCCAATTTTTTTACTGAAATAAGTAACTGTTTCTGAAAAGAACAGAATCCAAACAGGTAGGCCTGTTTACAGTACTTACCTTCTTACCTTAATCTGGTTGTGCAGTCCAGGGCAAACTCTTCAGTACTTTAAAAAATAAACTGGAATAGCATTATGTAGAGAGCTATGGTATGCATGCATAATAGCATTATATGCATATATATCTATATTTTGCAAAGATAAGCTTGATAGTATAAACATGTATTCTTATAATGTGTATGTATAGAACAAACCAATATATAATTAAGCACTTTGTTTTGGATGGTAGACTATCAAAATTATATGCAATATATTGTCCAAGAACTGAATGTGATTAATAACATCAAACACAAAATAGATTTCATCTGTTCTCCTGGTTGGAACAGATTTCCCTCTACTTTCATACGAAAAACTGAAACAGTGAAATCTTACCCCTACTCATGTATATCTAGGCTATATATTGAATTATAATGATTGAAAGTTCTTCTCCTTACCTTCTTCCATTAATTTCACACATTCCCACAATTCACTCCTGAATTACAATGAAAATAAGGAATGCAAAATTCTGTTGTTTCATGCTGAGTTAGTTGGTTACTTTGATTACTACTTATGTAAAATATGCATGTACACTAAAACACTATGAAGTACGTCACATTAAGAATCTACAAATGTTTACATTGTAAAAATGTAAAGAACAATTGATACAAAAAAATAATGTTCTCTAATTTAAAGCTACTTGGACTACTTCAAGTCTTCAGGACTTAAGAGATAGGGTGAAAAATTTTCCAAAAATTAAGATGTGGTTTTTCTCTTACAATACAATAACTCAAGAAAACCTCTGCTGATTGTGCCACAAAGGTTATAATCAGTGTGAAATGAGATCAGCATTGCAGTCTAGCCAAAAGAGGGCTTTGGCACACAGTCAGAGAATAGGTTTTCTGAAGTCGGGGGGGTCTTTTTCTCCTATCACTAAATAGGCATTTGGCAAACAATACTGTGAGTCCTAAACTTTTCCCTTAACAAGTTCACTTTAAAATATTATTTTTAGTTTTAGAAATGTAGATGGAAAAGTGTGGAGCAGTTATTAAAAGCAGTTCTTAATTAGAAAATGTTAGGGGATACAATTTCAAAACAGCAGTTTTAAGCCCAGACATACGCTTCCACCACAGGAGCCATCCTAGTGTTTATAACACATGAAGAAAATTCACTACTTAGCATCCTAAACGTTTCATTGTTCATCTCCAATAAAAACTGCAACATGAAGCCCAAAACTTGCTAAGTGTTGCTTTTCTGTGCAATGCTCAGGGTGTGAGTTTTGCCTCTGTCTTTCTAAGATGCATAATTGACATACAAATATATTTTGAATTAAATGATTCACATGTTTCAGAGCAGCAGAAGTACCAGCCTTTCATATTTGGGATGTAGCCATTTGTGGTTCACCATTGTCACTACATAATGACATTGATATGGTTGTTTCAATTAGTCTGCTTGGATTTGTTTCCATTTGTTTCAGACATCTTTTCCCCACCTTTGTTTTTCCAATACTTTTCTTATTTTGTCTTTTTTTTTTTTTTGTTAGTTGCTTTTTTTGTCCCCCCAAGACGTTTATTTCCATTTTTTATAATCTTTAGTTCTTTCTCATAACTTCATAACTACCATTTCTTATACTCTCCTTTTTTTCTTTTTCTGTGTAATAGACCCTGCTTTTCAGTTTTTCTCCTTCATTTATGCCATCTTTTTGGCAGACTTCATCCCTTTCCTCTCCTTTTATTTGCCTGCTAGTTCCTCCCACTGATAACCAATCTTATGCTCACATTCCCGTACTTCCCACATTCTTAGTTGTCCTACATGAAGAAATTCATCCAGAAAGAAGTCTTTCTGTATAGTCTGGCAGCAAAGGAAGATAGTATTTTGCCTACCTTTGACCTCTCTTCTTTTTGTACCTCTGGGAAATCTGGGTGGAACAAGAAGGATGCCATGAAATTGTTGTTCCTCATTTTCCCTGTAATTCTGGATTGATGTTAAAACTATTCCTTGGAATACAATTGGTTAAACTCTCTTGGAAACTAGCACGTCTGTTTGGGAGAGGTTCTGCTCTTTCTTTGCCCTGTGCTTAATAGAGTTCTGACAGCCATGCTCTGTTCTTCATGCAAAGTTTTGCACAGGGAAAGATCAACGAAATTCAACCAGAAGCAAATAAGTAAGAGGAGTCCTCAGGCCTGGCAATATGTTGCTCTTTGTGAGATTCTTTTCTTTGCCCTCATGAATATTGTTACTGTGTAATTATTCTTTCTGTTGAAGCAAAGCATAGCAATGTGTGTTACATTTTCTTATTTGCATTAGCACACATTTCCTCAGAAATCGTTTGTATTATAATCTGATACAAAGACATACAATTTATTATATCACTGGAGAAAAGAAAGAAATGTCTTATTTTGGAAATGTTTCTGAACAGAGCGAAACACATAAAAGTCTTTTGATCCAGTATTGACATTTTAAGGATGAAAATGCTGACTGTGAGAGAACCAGTAATTAGTGGAAATTATGAAGTTATAAAATAAAACAAACAAGAAAAAATGTGTTAAAACTGGCAAACTCATGGGCTGAAATATCTTCATTTCTGTAATCCAATATGCCATTCCTTCTATGTTCCATAACCCTGAATGACTACTGTTCATTTTTCCTGCTATCATGTTCCTTTCTTGTCTTTAAAACTTGTAAGAATTTAAAAGTAATTTAAGGTATAGTTCTAAAGTCAGTTAAAAAAACCCTAGTGTGTTATGAAACATTTCAATTTCACTTACCCAAGCTTGTTCAGCTCCCTTCTCTAGCACACCTTAAATCTGTCACCATTTGCTGGTATCACCACAGTATATCCTGTGCCTTCTAAAACATTATCATCACCTGTCAAAGCTGGCATGAAATAGCTTGCAAGGTTTTTATGTTGATTTTAAGGAATTAGAAGCATTGGCCATGTTATTTATTCAGAGTTTATCTGCAGCAAAAAAAACACATTCTCTAGTAACTCCAGAATGCTTCCTGAGTAGTTTTGAGAATGGGCAGCTGGGATACTACAGTGCCATCAGGATTAAAGTTGTCTATACTACTCATCACAAAGACCTTTAGTTAACTAAGCTTACTGTTCAGTATATTAAACTCAGTCAATTAAGACAGACTGAATCACTGTGATTATTGGGAATGGCAAGCCTAATTCAATAAAAGTATATTTGCCAGCTTCTCATTTCTTTGAAATACAAAACTTGTGATTTACCTGGCATTTTGTTTTGCCAGTCATTAATTTGACCGAATGTGTGTCTCCTCCCTCTTTGAACATGGGGAGGAAAGATCAAAATTTTGCATTGTTTACAGTGCCAAGAGCAAACTTCTTCAATAGGTACATTACTATAACATATTGCAATTGCATTGCAGTTGCATTGCATTGCAATTTCTCAGTGTTTGATCACTGCAGACCATAATAAGCCAATAATTCACTGTATACCCTGAGGAATACATCACCACATTACAGAAAATTATCTTCACCACAAACACACTGCAGAGTTGCCACTTAGAGTAGGCCAATAGAAAAGTCAAGATTTGGAGAAGTTCGGAACTGAAGTGTTTTCATCTGAAGTAGTTATTCCTCCATGGCAATTTTACAGTTTTGTTTCTTTTTAATTTACATCTCTTGATGAATTTTCTAGTAACCTTTTCAAAGCTAGAACCAAGGGAAGATGATAAATAAGGATAGCTACATTCTACTTTTTACAAGCTACCTGTGTAAGGAATCTTACAATGTCACTCTCTGATACATAGTTAGCAGTTCAAAAGCCACATGAAGTCTCAAAAAAACCACTCAAGACAATTAGCAATATAAAGTGATTCATACCAAATATGGTTACTTGGTACTCTCTATTGTTTCTGATTACATATCTTCTTTGGCCACAGTTTTCTTTTGTTGCTCCTGACTTCCACAAATCACACAAATCTCTTTACAGTGCCGATAGTTTTACTTGCCTTAGCAAACAGCTGCAGAGAGGGGGATTACTGGAAGTTTCTCCCAGTTCTGTTCCATGGTAGTGCACTTATGTAATCAGGAAAGACCAATCCTGTTGATTTTATTGGGTGATTTGTTGTATTCTTGTAGTAAGATTTTATTTGCTTCCAACTAATTGAAGAAAGAGATGACACCTCGCAGCTGATTCTTACTGTGGTAGAGAGAAGCAACTTTATGTTCACTGGACAGGTAGGAGAATTGCCTTCTGCCTTTGATGACTCTCTTCAAACACAAGAGGAAGTGCAGTGCTAACAGCAGCTGCCGCTACTGCTGATGCATTTGCTACCACAGTTGCTCTGACCTCTACTACTCCTTCACCTACATCTATTGCCTGAACTGAAAACTTGCTAAAATCAGTGAAGACTTTGTATGTCAGCTACCAAAGGCTTTGAAGTATACACTGTTTCTGCAGTAACAGCAGCAACATCTCTATTTTTCCCCTCTAGTTTACAGTACTTGCTTGACAGAATATCTTGAGTTATTTTCTTTCTTGCTAAATATACCAGGATTTTTTTGCCGTGCTTATTCTGTTTTGTTACAGCTGTTCCTTTTCTATCCCTGAATTTCTTATTTCAGGGAAATTAATACCCTTCTTCATGATTCCACTTCCAAACAAAATTATGTAAGTACTCAGAATAGTGCTTATATTTTCCTCTAAAGGCCAAAAACAAGGAAGAAAATGAACAGTCACGATAAATATTGTTAATTAATGACAGCCTTCTGCAGTGTTTTTCCAACTCAGTATTTTTCCAGAGACCTTTGTTTACTTAATGTAAGCCAGACTAATGCCAATTGTTCAGATGTATTTCTGTCCAAGTCATGTTATATCCACTAGCATTCTTCCACTGTCTTACTGTATCCAAAACCTATGTACACGATTCAAAAAATGGTTATTTAGAAAACTGGTAGGTCATCTGGTGACTACAGAAGAGTAGCTCACAGACTAGCTCGTATCCTGCCCATAACTTAAACATTTCTTATTTATGAGCCCAGAATGATCCCACTAATGTTCTCCCTTATTGATCTTGGGTGATCATGGTGCTTGTTCAGTGTTCATTTTTATTAATTCTCTGAAGGACTGCACACTAGCTGAGCTGATGAACTGGCTTACGGCTAGCTGTCCTCAGTCCTGCCCTGAGATAAGAACATCATACCTATAAGGACCAGTGAAAAGATGTTTTGGTGAAAGAACTCCCTTTTATGTATTGCAAAAACTAGTTTTATGTGTTGTCAAAGAATGAGAAAGAAACTGTTTTTCTAAAACAGGAATATCACTTATCTCTTTTATCTCTTGTGCATCCCAAAATTCTGCGTCTCTTTTCCTTCAATGAAGGACATCCTAACGGCTGCAGGAACCTTCACTGCATATTTGCAGCTCTTCCACATAATAATTTCTCACATTGTAAATTTATATTCATTGTCTCTCAAAAGCATATGAGGTTTTGCTCTGTTTTGAATGCCATATTGTCAGAGACATCAATCAAAAATGATAGCATCGATCATGCAGTTGCAAAGCGGTTGGATGGCATCTGCCATAATGCCTTACAATGCCACAGTAATGTACCAGAATTTTGATGGATAAGGATGCTGGTTTGCTCAATAGCAATTAATCATTACGTGTCTTACTGTATAATATTTTTAAAGGCATAAGGCTAATAAATAGGTTAGCTTCTATTCTTCATTCAGCTGAAGTCAATGAAGATATTCTCAATGCAAAATGCCATAAGGGGGAAGATAAATCAGATTATTCCAAATCTGGTTTATAAAAGTAATAGTTTTAATTAGGATATTTTATTTTTAACATACTGCTTTTAACCATGCCAATATCAGTATTAACCCCCAGATTTCATAAATAGTGCAATTAGTAGTGGAAAAAAGAGCATTTTTTTTCTTTTTTCTTCTCTTTAGCTAAACTTGCACCTGATGACAGAATTTGTCCCAGTAGATGTTAAAGCAGGATCTATTTGTTTCTGTAATTAGAAAGATATATGCAAAGATTGAGGCTCCCTCCTAGCATAAACTTGGCTACTGTCTTGTTTATATCAGTAAAATAGGTTCTATATTTCACAGAGCATATAATAAACTTATGAAATTCATTGCTACAAAATATAATTAAGGCCCAGGATTCTAGTGTTTCCCCATAAAATTAAGTACTTTAATGGATAAAAAATTACTGCTCTATTTACACCTCTTATTAAAAAATTAGATGTTACAGAAATCTATGAACGATATAAAACTTTCATGTTTGCAACATTACAGATACACCTATGATATCTGTATGGCATGGAATTGCCACAATAGAGGCAAATGTGCTGTTCTCAATACAAAGCCAATTTGCATATACACTTGGCAGTACTGTGGTAACTTTTTTCTTTTCATCATTAAGTTAGTTTTTTCTGCTGGTACCTAATAAAGTTTCTTTATGTCAAGCAACTTCTTACTCATCTAACTATATCTTAAATGACTTTTGCACACTATATGCACACCATTTGCACACCATTTCTGATCATTATCAGAAATAAAATACTAGATTAAATGAATTGTTCTGCAGAAGAATTTAAGTGTAAATAGATTTTACTATGAAATACAACTAATAGAAAACATTCTCAAGCATTCAGAAAGAATAGCAACTTCATGGGCAGTAGTAACAATGAAAATAATAACAACCTCACATTGAAAGAAACCTATACAAACAAAAATGGTAGATGCTGGCTAGCAATTTTTTTCAGATTTTGCCAGCAAAATCAGAGTCCAGATGCTAAGCCTTAGAAAATATTTATTCCAAAAGCAGCATCTGGTACTTTGGCAGACTCCATAAGCAATTTTGTTTTACAGTTCTAAAGCTGCTTCTGGGTCTATTACATGGTCAATCTGACGGGCTGACTTGTTCTCCTGGATGCCATATGCCAGAAGCTAGAGAGGCAGTGACATGTTTGCCCATTATACTTGCATTAAAAAGCCAGGCTAAAAAATCTGCTGAAAATGGTGCACTTTACTACAGCTTACCAACTAAGCTTATGACAACGAGTGACTTGCCTTAAAATCATGCCAAAGAGCTGCCATGAAACAGCAAAGAACATCAAGCGCCAAGGCTGACAGAGGCAATATCAACCAGGTAATGTTTCAAATTATGTCACTGGATACTTAGTGGATTCTGAAAGTGTTGGTTGGTTTTGGTTTTGCTTTTTTTTTTTTTTTCCCTTGTGTATGCATGGAGGTAGCTTCAGATAGACAAGGAAATGTATCAAAAAGAACAGGAAAAAATATATGTATTTCTTACTTTTTAGAATAATTCTAAGGGCTAAGGGTGGACATACCAATGAATTGTGTGCTGCGTCCTTTAAAGTCACAACATAAGCTGTAAAATTTAGGCAACAGAAAAACATGTAAAAATATTGCTGAGGATTTTCAGTGTTATGAAACAGAAATCCACCTGCAGACAGTGAATTTGTGAGTACTCAGACTTCCAGTAAAAATTGCCTATTAGTTTATCAGCGTTTGTAAAAGTGAAAAGCAAAATAATAAGATCATAAAGGCGACATATTACTGGATATCCACCTTTAGGAATAAAGTTTTTCAGCAATCTATCTACATCAAACTGGGATATCAGATAGAAGCAAAATTCATATCCCAAATAACCCAGACAGCGGAAGTGAGTACTGTGCTGTAGTAAGAAGAAATGTTACATGAGGTGATGTGTAGGTTTTTCATTTGAATGTGTGTGTTTTCACAGAGAGAAATTATATTTCTTTAGCCCCATCACCAGTTTTCATGAAGATAATGTCTTGAAAAGGAAGAGCTCTTACAGTGCAAATTACCTATGCAATTTTAACAACAGTATTCCCTGTGCAACTGAAACCTTCCAAGAGTCAATAAAAGTGGAAAGTGAAACCTCTACATAGAAAGAACTACAATAGAAAGCATTATTACCTTATTCTGTGTCTAAATATTGTAACCTTTGAAGCACCTCCTGCCTCTACAGGAAAACTAGAGGTTAGATTAAGTCAGTTAATATTTTCAGAACTACACTTGAAAATGTCTGAATAGGTCAAATATGTCTGGAACTGATGGAAAAAATATAGAAAATATATGTTTACGCCTTGAAAAAGCCAGTTATTCTGAACAGCTGTGGAACTAGTTCCATCACTATTGACACAAAAAAAAGAAATTAACGTATTTATATTGGGCCACTAACAGTTCAAATTCTGTATTCCGTGCACTCTGAATTCAGTATTTCTTTCAGATCAGGAGAGGGAACACGTTCCCTTAATCAGTTACAGCCAGAGGTTCTGATTTTACTAGTCTCATGATTTTTCACAACAAATTAAGACTTTGATCAGACAGTGTCTTGTATAAGATTTCTGAAAAGAAACTGTAGTGCTGGCTGCCTGTTCCTCATAGCTTTAAACTGCTAAAGGTCTACCTGTTCTTAACTGAGCATAAGGCACTGCAGCATGACACTGAAATTGTTCTCAGTTATACTCAGATTATTAGACCATTTACCACCACATGTTCTTCACACTGGGCATTCCCCCTGCAAAGCTTTACAGTTATAACTTGAAGTATTTCAGCTAGTCATTCTAGATTATAAGACAAGTCACAATAATCAGCAGCAAAGGTGAAAGTTGACCATCATTTGTTTAGAATAAAAATTGTACAAGGTTTAAAATTAATAACAATAAATAAATAAATAACCAGAAATCAAAACCAAAAACCCAAGGAGTTTTTTGTGACTAGCAAGTTGTGAAGAGTGGTGTCCTCCACCTTCATGTCTCACGGTTGCACTAACCCCACGTCTGAAGAAGTACAAGCTCTGGCCAAAGCTCTTCCTATCCTTGGATTCTGGGATCCTTTTCTTCTAGGGGTTCTCTAGTGCTGAATAATACAGGTGAATTCATGCTTCAGATTTTTGCTGAGTGGAAGCACTAATCTGAGTCTTTCTAGTACCTAAATTCCTATTTTTTACAAACTTTATACTACCATGTTACTTTTGAGGATCTCTGTGGGAAATTTGACTGAAATTAACCAACAAAACCAAAAGCACAAAGTCTCAAACATATAGGCAACATGTAACCTAGGTTACAGTGAACAAACTTTCCATGACGTGTCTCAGAGCATGTATCACAACAGATGTTGTTAATGGAGAAAAGTTGTAGGTAGAGAGGTACAAGAAGCCTCTTGGCTGCACCATTCTAAACCCAGGTTGTACATTATCTGTTTTTATACTTTCTTCAAGTCCATGTTTTGCCAGACACAGAATGTTTGCAATCACGCAGCCCTAGCATACATGTCATTTTCAACTTAAGAAACAAGATCATAAACTTAATTTTAACCAGATGAAATGCGTGAGGTATGTATCACCTTTCAGTGTTCCAGGACTGCACACTTATGAGACAGTAGTGACATTACACAGGAACTTTACCATATTCTAAAGGGTTTTACAAAAATAAAAAGTTCAAAAGGAATGTAAATTACAGATTTCATTACACTCCTCTCTTAATCCTGTTAAAGTCTTTCATTATTATACTGCTATAATTCTGAGGAAGATGAGATTTTCCCTTTTTGTCTTTATTTTATGCCAAGAGGATTTTGAACAGTGAGCACAGTGGCATACATAGCTCCTTGGAATTGCTCTTTTTGGAGTTTACCGTTCAAGTCAGTGAGTAAATACACTGCCTCTGAAGTTCACAGTTTTGTTAAATCCTGGTTGGTGTGTGGATTTCATTTTTTCCCACCTGTTTGATTTATAATGTATAAAAGTATCAAGATGTGGAATAGTTTCTTTCACAAGAAATTGCCGTGATACAAGAAAATGTAATTCATGACAGCTCTGTTGTGCTAAGTATGAAATAATTGAATAAAATGTTAAATCACCACTGCAAAAGAAATTCAGCACAGTGCAGAGGCCCAGTATTGGATCCATGCATCAGCTGACTCCAACACAGACATCATTATGAGGGCCTGTGTAGGATGATGGGTTTATCATAATTCTGCTCACACTGGAGGAAAGGCACCCCACACATATCAGACTCAAGTGAGTCTGTCCTTCCTCAATCCTAGCTGCTAGACATCTGTAAATTGGATGTGTGATCTAATCTACTTGTCTGGGGTTTTTTTTGTAGTCAGTGGAGTAAGATGGATAGCCACAGAGCACAGACCAACATAAACATTTTGAAGGCTGGTGACAACCTCCTGGGAATTTTATTTCTTGATTAGGTATAAAGAGAGCCTGGAAGAGGAGTTATATACCTAAGTTCTCCCTAACTGGTTAGGGCAGTCAAATCACACTTTTAGTTCTGACAGATTTTGCTTGCCCCTTGAACAAATACGTTTTACAATATACTTTAAAAATATGCAAAGAGTTCACAGGAAATGAACTAGTTAATAATACTGACGTGTTAAAACAGATACTTATGCATGTGGGTTTTTTGTGTATGCTTGGATTAACAAAATAATATTTGCAGGTTTCACTTATTGATTTACCTTTGCAGGTTTCACTTATTGATTTACCTTTTAAATTATGTAGGTTTTGTCCCTTATTGGTAGCACGGCTATGATATGATCAATAAATAAGCAGAACTCCAAAGCTTCTAGTTTTGAGGAAACCTAGAAGTGACATCATACAGGAGTTATCCCTTTCCTTGACTTGACAGCAATAATGTTGCCAAAAATTGACTTTCGAATGTGACTTTGCATAATTTGTATTATTCACACTTAATTAATAGTACTGTGCAACCTCATGCTCAATTTGAACCTGCAGATAGTTGTCTAACCTTGCCACAAGTGTCCAAAATATCTGGAGAGTACTAGTATTACCACAATGAAACCTGAAGGGGAGCAAGTGTAGTACGAAACATATCATCTCCTCTCCAGTCCTATAGAGATTTCCAATACAAAAATTGTATAGAGTTGCATTATCTTCTTTTTATGTTGAAGACTTTTCCTCAAAATAACAGACAATAACTGAAGACATGAGGGATCTCATGTTACCTTGGAGTTAGTCAGGCAGTGGTTGAACGTCTGTGGAGTCAGAGACCTTACGGAAATTGCCTTGTTCCTAGAAATCTTCTGACAATCTGTTCAGGAACTGATATAAACTCTATTCTAAATGAATCATAGATGTGGACATTATTCTGAAAACTAATCCACAATTTTACATGTCAGAAAAAAATCATATTTGAATGGTGTTTCGATGAAAACTTGGGCATCTTTGGACTTGACTTCACTTATCTAAATTTTAGACACAGTAGGAAAAGTTTAATGACCATAACAACAAATTAAGAACTTACAAAAAATGAAATAAATGTTAAAAATATTTTAGTCCCATCAAAACCAGAGAGAATAACTGGTTTTGACATGGGAGGAGAGACTTACTATTTAGTGTGGCTGAAAAGAATGTCATCATTAGGTTATGCAACTGTTTCCATAAATTCTGTGCACCACGGACCACAGATAGTTGCATAGCAACTAGGATTATGGATCTTGATTGTGATCTCACACTTTACCATAAAGCAATAATGAGTAATTAAGGTGATGCAGATATAAGATGTTCTCAAGCAGCGCATGTCGTAGTCAAAGGAAAACCTTGTCTTTGTACTGCACCTGATGTTATCTTTCCAAGTTCATCATAATATATTTTAGGCTTTAGTTAAAATACTTTTGTGGTATTTGAGTGTGAAAAAAAAAAATATTCATGTTTCTCCTGCAAGGCAGACATCTTAATAAATGGCAGTGCATTGCTAGTATTACTTTTGGCTGTGCATGGTAACCACATGTCTATTCTCCTTTGGAAACAAGTCACTGGAAATGAAAACTCATGCTGTTCAGTCCCAAATTAATCAGAAAATGTGAGTGTAATTGGAGAATAGAACAGCCCACCAAGGGAGCTAATCAGAGAAGTCACCATTACTGAAGACACTCAGGACATTAGCGGTAATGATGCTCTTGAGTGACCCTGTAAAACACAAGGAGACACATTGGCTGATTCACGCACAGTGATAATGCTACTGCAGTTGACACAGCTGAAAAATTTCTCTACTTTGGATCTTTTAAATCAATATGAAATTCTTTAATCTACATTTCCGCTTTGAATAAACTTCTAAAACTTGTAAGTGGGTTTTAGTCCTGATACAACATCTTGGTTGAGAGGGGATGAGAGGGAGGGGAAGTCTTACTTCCGGTTTTCTTTCCAAGTTTTTTACAGTTATTACTTGTTTGATCCATATCCAAATATGGAAACACTTCTGCCACTATCCAAATACTTGATAGTAAAATAGTCTCCCACACTTAGGTTATAATGAATCTAGAAAACTAGTTCTGATGTAAATATCTGTATTTTAAAGATCTGGAGATAATATAAATCTCATTCACCTAGGCTGTACTTGCCAGTCTTTTTACGTTCTCTGACATCACCTGAGTGATCCTGAGATCCAACAGTGCAGTTGTGAGGAACATCATCTCCTAAGGGCTGGTGCTTGCCACGGTGTTTCTGGAGAAATGCTTCCTCGAAGCTTCTCACTGCCTCTAAATGTAATAAGAAAACTCATGTAAAGTTGTCAACAGAAGGTCCTATTTTTCCTCTGAGTCCATAAACCATTCAATATTTTCCTTATGTGTTCCCTTTCTGCTTACATAAAAAACAAGTTTGAAGGAAGCTTGTTTTTTAATTCCTAGATGAATAAGCCATACTTACTGTTATTTCACATCATTCTCTGCTCTGCTTTTTGATTCCACCAAAGACTTCAGCACCACATGTGTTCCCATGTCTTTATTAGCTATCCACAGACACTGTCATCATTAGGAAACGGGTCCTTCTGTCACAAGTCAAAATCACCATGCAGTGAAATTCAAAGAAAACACACCGCACCACACATTAATATTCCATGCATGATGACATTTACCAGCAACAATCACATTTCAAGCAACCCTTCATTTGTCTACTCATACGAATATACAAGTATAAGCACACAAATATTCACAAATAACTATACTCTGAATCTCTTCCTCTAATTCCTGAAATGACCTACAAGAACATAAATAAAGACGCTAGAAGATATTTTATTTTTCAAAACAGTTGTCGTGTTGCAGTATTTTTATAGAGTCAATTTTAATGAAATTTCATTTTCAATTCATTTCTAGTTCAGGCTTTTTGATTTACATTCTTTAACTATATCACAGTTTAAGCATAACTTTGATGATTTACCCTTCTAAAATGACACAGAGGGTGGAGGAAAGATATCCACAATTTTCAGCTAAACTTATAAGTGTATTAGAAATATCATGCTGGACATTTATTTTCCATAATGGAATTCTAAGGTCAACTGAAGGACAAGCATAAAGAAATAGTGACTAGGTTTGACATAAACTTTTACAGATAAATGATACATGCATGACTGCATACTATAAGGTTTATATCATGCAGGTTTGTTTTGTGTTTTTTTTTTTCTCTTTTTCTGAGGACCGTCATTAAGAACTAAATTTTTGCTTTGAATTATGAATATAATGCATATGACATGTTCACCTCTGTCAGTGACTATCTCTTGGGTCACCGTATCTTGTGGTTTGTTTTAAAAGCTGTCAATACCTGTTTTACCTTAGTGCTTCATTCACAGCTCAAAGTTCTTGTGCAGTGTTTCACAGAGGGAGAAAGATGGAGCTGCTAAACAAAAATATCATACTTACCAGTAAGTCTCCATGAAGCTGGACCATATTATTTTGAAATTATAAATAAGGAACAGCCAGGCTTGGAGAAATGAGCAGAAAGTGACTGTTGAAAGGTACTGTTTCCCAACCCTTTCTCTAATAATGATTTGCTAGGAAGTTCTTAGCAAGTCCTTTTACTTTTCTGCTTTAGTTTCTCTGTCTGGAGAGCTGTAATAATAATCCTTGCCCACCCTCAGGGATGTCCAATATATTTGTCAGATAATATTTCTATGAAGTTCGAATACATAACTATACAGTGAAAAAGCAAAATACATTTGACTTGTTCTATGCGTTCAACGCAAAGAAAAACATGCTTTTGTTTCTTGCTTGCACACCTGTTGTCTATTTGCTTTCAGAACCAGCTTATGACAGGTGTGATCTCGGGACTTAATGGTGTTGTACAGATCCATACATTTTTTGAATTACATTCTCAGCACCAAAGTTTCTCAGCCTGCATGAGAGAGTATAGCGTTAGATAATCAGCAGTACTTTTCCCAAAAATTATGTGGAGATTTAGCAGCGTGACTCCCATTGGTATTAATGGGATTTGGATAGCTAAATCATAGTGCACTGTTTCAAATACATATTCCTTACGTGCTTCAAAGTCATGACAATGTTTGTTATGTGGACAATAGAAAATGGATGATAAATAACATTTTCTATATGAAAGATCGGGTTTTGGTTCAATAAACATATTGTTCAACTTTAGAGAATTTAGGACAACTTGTAGGACTGAGTTTTCAGTTGTAGTAGGGAAACACTTAGGATAACTAAAGAACAAGCAAAGGCATAACAGTGTAATGGAACATTGTCTTGGGGGTGCTTCACACAGTGAGGTTTTGTGACACAACAGCTCCAGAAAACTCAGGATGACATTCATATGATCTAACGTTATCCATTTCAAAGTTGAGTTTGTGTATGAAGTCAGCAACAAAAACCACTTTATAATCTGATAGCAGGACAGCTGTGTCCAAAGTGAATTCATGTCATAATTTTTAGTGGGATAAAGCATTTTCTTGATGTACGGGTACAGGCACCAAAATTAGAGCCTAGAAGAAGATTGTAGTGCATACCATCCACCTATTTCATAATGACTAACTTGAAATGAGTCTGTCCCTTCTTGTGCACACAACATAGCAAGACTGAGGACACCTTTTGAGTTTTCTACCAACTATGTGCTTGTCCACAACTTGATACCTATGTATGTCTGTAACTCAAGCTTGTAAAACAGTTCTGAAATCAGGGCTAGGAATAAGTTTATTCTTTGCTGAGAACACGCATAAAGACAAGGGAGTACATGATGTCTCCTGGTTATCAGAAGAGAAGGATGCAGCAGCCATCTCACTTTTCAGAAGGAAGTGAATGTTCAAGCATCCATTCAGATACCTTTTGGTATCAGTGCCTTTTGGAAGACATTGTTAATTGTGGAAGTTAAAAGAGCAAATTCTCTCAGAAAATACCTCACTGAAATCAGTAAAATTACTTTAAATGCTCCTACTTTTGGTTGCCTGCTCATATCTGAGCATACCTGAAGTTAAGCATTTACAGTCAATATCTAAAGAGATACAAATAACCTCATTTTTCCCGTTGCTGTGAATTCAGTGAAAAAACACATATTTCTGGTATCTAACTACAAAATTTAGCTTTAGAAATTTGAATTTGATAGATATGGTCTTGTGGTTCCTTCTTAATACTTCATACAGCAACAAGAAATTCTACAGCAGAGCACAGAGTACAAGAAACCACAATTTCAGAGCATTGGGAAAGAAACAGGTTCCCTCAGGCCTTTCAACATGCACAATCCATCCCTCACTCTTCCGCATGTCCGTATGCAATAAATCCTCCCCAGACTTGTAAAAGCCCTTCTGTAAGAACCTGTTCTGAACCTGTCAGTGAACACGCTGGTCTCCACTTCTACTAGAAGTCATGTTTTGTGACGTTACCTTAACAAAAGGACACTTTCAAACCTACCATGGGTGAAAACTGTAGTTGATACAAGAGTAGCTCTACTGTTACCCATTCATATGTCTTCTTCAAAGTTAAAATGCACTAGACTATAATTTAGTCCAAAAGTAGGGAGATTTTTTTTAAAAAAAAGCTTTCACATCTTTGCTGCAGTACATTGGGAGATTTTAATTTACAGAATGATAGAATCATAGAATCATTACAGTTGGAAGAGACATCTAAGATCATCAAGTCCAACCATAGACCCGATGCGACCATGTCCGTTAAACCCACTAAACCATGTCTCGAAGCGCCACATCTGAATGTTTTTTGAACATCTCGAGGGATGGTGACTCAACCACCTCCCTTGGGAGCCCATTCAAATGCTTAGCAACTCTAACAGTGAAGAAGTTCTTTCTAATGTCCAAACTGAACCTCCCCTGGCACAACTTGAGACTGCTTCCTCTTGTCTTGTTGCTAGCTACCGGGGAGAAGAGACCAACCCCCACCTCACTACAACCTCCTTTCAGGTAGTTGTAGAGGACGATAAGGTCTCCCCTCAGCCTCCTCTTCTCCAGACTAAACAACCCCAACT
>NW_009594880.1:0-282 GCF_000690535.1 Cariama cristata
CCCCGAAAGTACTGGTTTTTTAGGCGGCAAACTTGAAGTGTGATTTAGTGGTGGAAGCATAAACGTGGCAGTCAAAAGATGTGAATAGTGTTGGTAGGGTGATTCTAGCAAGTAAGACTTTTTTCTGGCTTTTCTTTCTGCAAAATGTTGATAGAAGTAGGAGTATATGAGGTTTTACGTACTCATCTTGTAGGCCCCCAGACAAAAGTGGAAAGCATTCTGGACATTAACAGTAATTTGCCTGCTGGAAGTTGCCCAAAGTACTGGCAGTATGTTCCTGCT
>NW_009594880.1:329-1776 GCF_000690535.1 Cariama cristata
TTTAATAAGCATAAGTCGGCTTGGATCCTGCTCGGCAGCCTGTTGTGAAAGTCATCACTTCTAATAGCAGGGTGCTCCAGGGACCGCTGCAGGGCATTGACTGGCTCAGGACTGACTCAGAGCCTAAATCGTTGACACGGCTCATCTAGAAAAATGATGCAATTATGATTCTCCTCCCTAGCCTGGGAAGGCATCGTGGATCTCCTCATTCACAGCTCTGGTTTTCAGAGGAGACGTGAGGCAGTCTGACTGGGGTGAGTCTTCCCTGCTTGCCTATATTCATCAGTCCCTGCTCTTTAAATTCTTGAATATTTCCTGGAGATTATGGACTAGGTATAACTAAACTGTTAATGGCTTTTGTTGGGTGTTAAAATAGACAATTACAGACCACCCCAACTACTTGTTTAGCAAAGGCATTGAGAGGTTTGTTTTCCCCCAAGAAGTTGATCTTTTCTGTTGCTGCCTCTTGCCTAGCATCTCTCTGGGCTGTCCCTCATCTTGGGGCACACGTGGGAGTGCAGTTCCTTCCCATGATGGCTGCAGCTGCATTTTCGGGTGAAGGAGCACCTTCCTGCCATCACCTCCTTGTTCTGCCTCTGCCCCGCAGCCGGCCGCTCTCAGCTGTGCCGGCCGGGCTGCCCACGAAGCTGTGCTGCACACAATCACTGACCCCATCTGCCTCTTAGGTGAAAAGAAACAAAAACTAGGAGACACAAATGGTTATTTTTCATCTGATTTGACTGTGTGTTGGCCTAGAAACAGGGACATGCACATAACGGAAGAATGGTGTGGTGTGGTGACAAGGTGGGAGCGAATGGTGGGGAGGAAAAGGAGAAACTTGTTGAGCACATATTGCTGGAGATGCCTGTGTTGCAGAGCCATAGCCAAGACCTGTGGGTTTCATTGTTTAAAATGAGCAGCAAAAGTTTCCTTTCTAGATTTCTTTTCATTAAACTAATCTAAATTCGGTGTGTAGGGAGGGTGGTGATTTATGAATAAACATACATTTGCTGTAGTAGATATTTGAGTACGTCCCTGGTAGTGATACCTCTCGCTTCACACGTAGGCCCTGCCCCGTTATATTGGGGTTGGTTTGCCGGAGCAGTGAGTTGTACTTTAGAAATAAGGAAGTGACGGTAAGGATGCATGTGTCAAATTGAACCGTACGTAAAAAAGTAGTGATCGCGTTACAACCATGCGAAAGGAATGAAAGGAACTTCATGATTTCATCCACTGTTCTGTCTTGTCATTGCTCAGAGATACTGATTTCATTTGCTACTGAAAAAACTGATGTTAAATGAAAGGTTCCCTCCCTTTTGTAACCGAGTTACAGCACTGATTCGCAGTGTTGTTTTTGTAACTGCTGTGTCTGTCAGTGGGTGTTGAAGAACTGACATTCTGCTGTCCTTAACAGCATGCATTCTTATTTAATTATATATTTATTTTT
>NW_009594881.1:0-7504 GCF_000690535.1 Cariama cristata
GATGGCCGCCCCGCGCGCGCTGGCCGCCTTCACGCCCTGAGGGCCGGCGGCGACATGGCCTCGGGGCACGTACCGCGTCCGTTATCCCGCAGAACTCGTCCAGCCTCCTCAACAGCTCTTCAATCGTCTCTTCCATTTCTTTCACCTGGGGGGGAGGGGGGAGAAAAACAGTCACAGAGCCCAGGCTGGGGCCTCGACGGGCTGAGGTGGGTCAGAAGGGTGTGTGCCGGCCTGTGGCCAGGCTCCACACCGCTCCCCCCACCGTGCCCCTTTTGCCGTCCCACTGGGGAACCCAAGCTGAGCTGGGGAATTTTTAGGCAACCACCATAACACCAGCTCCAGAAGTTCAAAAAACACACGCACAGAATTCGTTATACTGAGAAATGTAGAAGTTTCGTGGCACTTTCTAGCCCCACACCAGGAGGTGACCCATTTGGCAATGAAGGATGTCCCCAACATCTGCCTCCACACGGATTTCAAGTTCTAGATCTCACAATGAGTCTTCCACCAGCAGGCTTCTAATCCTGTAACGTCAACGTGCATTTCAGCAAAAGTTACTTGCCAAGCATCTCACTCAAGTTTTGAAGAGAAATGTTTATTCTAACACTTGCACTTGGATGTAACAACAAAGCAGGATTTATAGAAATAGATTTGAAGTTACAGGCCACGTTATTCACTGACAGAAAAATGATTAAACCCCTCAAAACCCCAACCCATTAGCAAATACCTAAAAGAAAAAAACAAACCAAACCACTTCAACTATTCTGAAGCAGAGAGAACACTGTGAAAGAAAAACAAGAGCTGCTCAGAAGGGCAGTTTTGGACAGCCACTGAAATGTTTTTCCCATATCAAAAAGGAGCCCGTATTCAGAACTCCAGAAAAAACTCTCAATACCTACAAGAGTGTCTGCCTAGGCGTACCCATGTCTGCAGAGGACAAAAGCTGATAGACTCTTACTCTTAATTGAAGCTTAAAGACTGTTGTTTGCAAAATCCCAGTAAGGAATTGCAACTACAAGGAGAAAAAAACCTTCTGTTCTGAGCATATTTTTAAAAACAAATTGAATAACTGGAGTTCAAATACAGGAAATGGAAATCAGTAAAATTAAAAGGCCACCTCAAATCCTTCATCTGCACTGTAATTTAAATATTTTTTTAAAAAATCATTAATCTATTCTCCTATCCTAATCACATCTCATATTCTCCAAAATTAAAATAACTAACCTGATGAAAACTTTTTTTTTTACATAAAGCCAACAAAGGGAAGTTGTCCCATTTGTTGGGGCTACGTTGCTTAAATGGTCATCATAAAATCAGAACAAGAGCAAAAGTTGCCTTAGCAGACCTCTGTCATTTTTCATGTGGGTTGTAATGAATGATCTCCTTCCTAAATAAAGTTTATTATCCTTTCACCTGGTAATAAAATTAAAGAACCCTGAGTCACCTCTGAAATTCAAATTGTAATTATCAATCCAACAGCTGTGCTAACTCCAGGATTTTTTTTTGCTGTTCTTAAAAGTGCCCAAGAACTTCTCAAAACAGGTACAGTCACTCTTGTCTGGAACAATATGGCAAAGAGAGCTGCTATCATGTAAAGGCATTAGATAGAAGAAAGGGTGCTGGAAGAATAGGTAAAAACACAAATGCACTTTGTCATCAAGGAGTAGAATGGAAAATACTAGACTCCTGATTTAGACTGAAGCAAATGTTAAGAGCAGCATACATTTAAGTTCACTCCAAAGGTTGTGTTTTGCATGGACTGAAGATACTCACAAGCATGGAACTCCTCTTTTACTTTATAAAACCTATTCCACATAAATGGAACAAACGTCATTCTCTACAGAGCCTGAGTCAACTTTCCAACTCAAAGGAGGTGTCATTATGCCTCTGGAGACCTATTTGCAGCCAACTTCTGCAACAGAACAGATCTGAGGGAACGATTTCAGGTATGGAGGTATTCCTGGAGGTAGCTCCTGCACCAACACTAAGATGGTGGCAATAGGGAAAGCTAAAGCCTTTTGCCAGAGAACCAGAGAGGAGGATCAAAAGAGAAACACAAGTCACCAGTGGGGCAACACAGTACACACCTCAGTCTAGAAAAGGTGTTCTAAAAACACCATTGGAAGTCATCCAGGGAGCAATCAGATGAACCCAGGAGACCAAATCCACCAAGTACAGTTAGTACACTATTCTACGTATTCAATCATACAAGCTGGGAAAGGACTCAACTCCTAGTCGCTTCCAGGACAGCAATTCAAAAACCAGAAGGAACAATTTATGCTATCACAAAGAGGAAAGCAAGAACAACAAAAAAAATCCTTAAGCACGTGGAAGAAATAGCGGCCATTTTCACAAGGGCAAACATGTATGTGTATATATAGGACATAATGTGGGCTGAGGATAAATACCTATTCTGTAGGATGCAGCTATGAGCTCAGGCCATGTTCTGAGTACCAGGAATGTGACCCAACTTGGCCCAAAAAGCTCTGCAACTATGTTAGAGCAGCATTGATTTAAGACTGGTATGTACTGTCTCAAAGAAATTGTTAGCAGCTGGCATCTTCATCAGGTTAGTAACCACACCTGTCAGCCTATTAAAGTTATTTCCCAAGATGCTTGCGTCTCATGAACTCTGTGCAGTCTTCATGGTGGCATAAGCTATCACATTATATTCACATTGTAATTTCACTTATACAAAATTTAAAACCAACTCACAAAAAGTTTCACCGCCTCTTTTTTGTGTACTTTATCTGGACAGAAGAAACCTCAAGAGATGTTAAGCTCTACAGGTTTATCAGGAGGGATCCATAGATGCTATAAATCAATGCATGGATTTCAGTGGTGCTAACACAAGTTTACATCCCCTAACAATCTGTTCCATGTCTATCTGAGGTAAAGATTTCTGTGTGGAAAAGCTGTTTTCCTTCTGCCGCTCCTTTGCATGCTTAAATAAAGGAACAGAATTTCCACATCTAATTTCTCCTCAGAAAGAAAGAGCACTCTTCCTCCTCACTGCACACAAGCTAACACTGGAAAGATCACTGCTAAACAACAGAAAAATGCATTCTTTTCAAATAAGAAAGAGTTCCCAGTGATTTCACATTACTGTAACATTTAGTTTGTGAAAAACTTGTAAGCATTGAGTCTGAGAGTCTGATTTCTTGAAGTCTTCATAAGGCAGAGAAACCTAATTGCTAGCTTTTTTGTTAAGCGTATTTTACAGCAGAGCAACCTCAGTGGGTGGTGCAAGCATCAGATGGCCTACAGAACAATTCTATCAAACTCCCAACATTTCTTGGCAAGTCTGTGCACAGTCAGCTTCACAGGCCTGAAGCCATTAACCTAGCCACATGTTCAGGACTAGCACAGTTGGCTTAAAGAGCTAGTCCAAAACTGGTATCAAACTTACAGCTTTGAAAAGGCCATATAATGGCAGCAATCATTAAATGCATGACTGTAAAGCAGGTGTAAATTCCAGTAATTTGACAGATGATGCATTAAAGAAACATCCATTTAAAGAAGTTGCATTAGGTGTACAGGTTACTGTCCTGCTCTGACTAAAGTTGCAGACATGCTTCAAGCAGGTAGCTTGCTGACATTACTAGCCCTTCTGCTACCTACCATGAGCATCTTGCATCCATAATGTTCATAAAGATTCCAACATTGGAGTAGCATATGTTAGAGGACAGAAGCAAAGTTTATTGACGCCACTGAGAATAAGTTAATTCAAAACAGATTCACAGTCCTTAATCTTTACTCTAAAGAGTGTTACATAGCCTGAAACATAACAGAAGACAACAATAGTAAGAAACAATAGAAAATAGATGCAAACAAACCACTTAACAATTCAAGGCATGCTAGTATAAAAGCACACTAGGCATAAAAAAGCCAAAACACTATGTTTAGAAAGGACTGAACCGCAAACACTTAGCAGTTCCATATGAATTGCAAAAGAGAAAAACAACACTCTAAGGGCTTAATGCATTTAAGATACCTTCTGAAATGGTTAACAGGGGCCTGTTGCAAATTGCAGCATCAACAATATATTTATCAGCATCTGTAATTAGGTCTTTACTAAACAGACCATACAGGCTCCTTCCAGGTGACTACAGAACTCACCATATATTTATCATTAAGATCTGAAATAAAACCCACTGAACACATTTCAAAGTTATGATGAAAATATGAGGTGACAAGTGTTTCTTAGTTAAGACTGTAATTTCACAAACACTTTAAAATCATATAAGCTGGCATTGGCAATAAAAGCAGTCTACCCTTTTCCATCACTCACTTATGCCCCTAAAGCCAACCTTTGCCTGTGAGAGGACAGACATTCACAGTGGAATCAATCAGGAAATTGTTCTGGGTTGAAAACTAACCATTAGTTTCTTTGCCATATCATTTTAGCTCAAATCAGTTCTTTGACTCAATTCACTACACAGCCATGTTAAGGCTAGCACTGACAAAAAAAAACAGGTAGTGAGAGGAAGAGACACGTTGGATCTTTCAATAGCAGTGTTAACTTATCATGAAACTTTAGCCAAAGGCACAACAGCACCACTTCCAGATGGCACTTTAATGTTCCCATATATCCACTGTTGATCCTCCTGTTTATTTATGGAAAGAAAACAAAAGAAAATTAAAACCATTACTTCATTTGGTAACTTGGAGGGGAAAAAAATACACAGTCTAGCTTTGAGGTTAGCTTTCCTTTCAGACTTTCTTTTATGTAGTATATACTGTACCCATAGTAATATCCCTTTCTTACCACTTCCCTTTAAATGTCTTTGTTTCTTGACAGCAATCTCCTCCCTCTTTACTCCAAGCCCGAGATAAGATAAGGTTTTGTAACTCCCCCCATCACTCCTCCTTTCATTTTTCCTCGGCATTATGTTCCCGTTCAACCTTGTAACAATTTAACTGCTTTTCCCAAGGATTATTTTTTTTTTTAACCCCAAGCTCATTCCTTGATAAAAAGATTTGGGTCGGGTATTTTCTATCATGAACTGTTCAGGCCCACAAGATATGAATACAGCGTTCTGACTTATCACATTTCATTACGGAACATGAAAAAAGAAAATTCAGCACTAAATCTCTTCTACAAAGTTTTCCAAAAAGCCTTCCTCTCTCACTCAAAAAGCTAGGCTGTCTTTGTTGGAATTTGAAGTGCTCTCCTAGCATGTCATTAAGATGAAAAGGTAGGCATAGAAAACTTTAAAAATAGCCAAACCAGAAAACCACACAGCTCTATAACATTAGAGGCTCCAGCAGGAACATTTCAGTATTGCTGAAAATTAATAGGTTCTTCAGTATGATGTTGTCCTATGTCGGCTTCAGAATACTGAAAAAAAACCCCAAAAAATCCCTACAAAGGAAAAACAGTAAGTGTATAAGGGGAAACAAAAAAACAGAATGGCAAGTGTATTTCAATAGTAAAACTAAAGTCTTCCACAGCTATTTACAGGATACATTCAAGTCAGGCAGAATAATATTGTCATGCAGCACATGCTTGAAAGCTTTTGCTTAGCAAAATCTTCTACCAGACTATACATATACCTTGTTTTGCATTCATCATTATAGTAGTCTCATTTGCTACAACTGCTACACAAAATTAAAAATCATAATGAAAATTAGGAGTTATATGCTAGAGGAAATTGTTATTGCTAATTACAAAATTTAAAAAATGCAAAACTAAGGCAACTGTTTGTGAAAAGGAACTGAAAGCCCTCATTCTGATTTCCACAACACTGTGATATGTGACACAGCTGAGCCAGCAAGTCAAGGCCCAAAGGAAGAGACACTCAGGAAGATGCTTCCACAAAAGCTGTGATTAATCCCCGAGTAGGAAAATACCTAAGTTATATCGCTGCTTTGAGCAAGCTACCAATATGTGCAAGAACCAAGAGAGATCGGTATTAAAATAGGTGTTTAATTTCAGCTGAAGATGCCTAGAGGAAACAGAATGACTTGCAAGTAGCAAAGAACACAAGTTGTTTCTGTATTCCTTGTAAGAACAGGCTTAGCACTGTTACAAAATCATAGTCTGCCATATGACACTATACAAGAACCTTGTTTTATTAATTGGCAGGTCTTCTTTATTTCTTATTGAACGCCAGTATGAGAAGCACTTGATAAAAACAATAGAATCTAGCTGACATGAACCAATACTTTAATTAAACTTATTCCCTACTAAGTTGTTCACTTTGCAAAGTCATCTTCCTCAAGATTGAAAATTCATTTTTGTAATTGTTAATAGCATTAACAATACTTGTTTCTAGCCCACTATAGATGTGTAGATGACTAATAAAGTAGATCTTAATCCAGAAGTAAGACAAAAGCTGTCAGTGGTTTAACCACATGAAAATTATGTGGGTATCATGGACTAAGCATTGTATCATCTCCTTGAAAATGCTGAACAGAAAAACAAAGATCCCTAGATTTGAATGTGTGTAAGTGGTCTGGCTTATTGCACATCATGGATAACCACACATGGAGAGATAAAATTGATGGAGTGATGATGTCAAGGGAAAGGCACAGGAAAAAAAATTCTCTGAATAGTGAAACTGAAAGAGTTTCACTTTTTTTTTTCCTTGGAGGCAAAAAAAAAAAATCACATCAACATTTTCCTACCAAAATGAGGGAGGGGTGAGAGGAAACTGTTTTAGAGACTGATTTAGGAACATCTTTTATCTTGACAAGAGAAAATTTTAAATAATCTGCCCAAAGAGAATGCTACTCACTTTACATCACCACCAGGCTCTAGTGGGATAGGAGCTACCTACAGGTCAGAAAGGGAGATACTCCCAAATGCTCACTACTTCGGTTTTTGTAGCCTTCCTCTCTTTTTTGGGGGTGGGCAGGGGAGTGTCTTAGCCTGCAAAGTGCAACTTCGAATCCTCCCTCTTTGCCTTCAGTGATCTCAGGCATTCCCTGTCCTTTACCAGGGTGGTGACAGTGCTATGCAAGATCACCGCTGTCACCATCCTGACTGAGCTAAACAGCTAGACTCAGGTAACTAACCGCACCTCAGATCCTCAAACTAGCATCATTCCACATAATCACGTCAGCACTCTGAGCCTGACCTTACCGTCACCAGCAGACTTGGTTTTGACAAAAAACTCCTAATAACAGAGTAGTGGCCGCAGCCACAGTCATTTTTTAAAAAAAGCAGCATGGAAACACGTATTCAGCTCTTCAGAAGCTCAGCAGGAGCTCAACTTTATCCAACACTGCATCCCAGACACGGGAGACCTGAAGACTAGGCCCTCCTCAGCCAGAACGAATGCAAACACCCGGCTGTCTCCAAAAATAAGACGAGCATCACGAGCAGCGGGCTAATCCGGAGCCGGCAGGAGGGGAGCTCCTCGCCCACCCCCGCCGAGCAGGGCTCGGGGAAGAGGGGCAAGAGCCCCCACGGCTGCTGATGCATCGGTCGGGGGACGCGGGGCCCTGGCACCCGCTGACCGGGCGGCGGGGACGCGCGAACGGAGGTCACTGCCCCCAC
>NW_009594882.1:0-1721 GCF_000690535.1 Cariama cristata
GCAACTTTCTCACTTACACCTAACCTGACACTTGATCTAAGCATTTCAGCCTCAAAATTCAATTTTATTTTTAAAAAATCCCCTAAAAGTAGCCCCCTTCAAAAGCTGGTTTTGAACCAGGCTCTTCCATATATGTCAAAGGGCTGTTGAATTATTCATTATTATAATTACTATCATCATTGTCATTATCCCTTTCCATGTGGAAATAATTTTATTATCGTAATTTGATATCTGAAGAATTTCCTGTTAGTCGTTTGATAATCATTTTTTTTTCTACTGAAAAGAAAAGTTTTGTTTATAAATGAGAGAAAAATATTTTAAATGCTTTTATGTTTGCTATAGATTTCCGTTTATCTAATCGATCGGAATGCCAATAAATCGATTAAAGGTTTAGTGTTTTACAAACAACCATTTTGTGCTTTTTGATTTTACGTTCAGAATGATTTTAATAAAGCTAATGCCTTCTCTGAGCGTTTGTTCTCCCCAAACCTAATATTCCATCATTTCTGTTATTTACAATTGCAATTTGAAGTGTTTCTAATGGGAAAAATAAACACAAATAAAAGAAGGAAATAATCTGATTAAATTACTTTGTGCCTGTGGTCAACGTATTTAGGCAAAGCCCTTAAAAATCTTGGTGAATTATATGCGATCATACAGTGATTGCGGAATATTAAATTAAACTTAGATAAATCCGCATTGAAGGAGGCAGCACCCAATCCTGAATTTATTTCCCATTTTCTATAACAGCATCACTGCGCTCCTCTCTTTGCAATGACAATGTGCCAAATCTAGGCATTTTGAAAACATTTTCCATATGCTTTAACTGGAGACTGATAGACAAAGAAGAAAAGGAGATGGTCTTTTTTCTCTTGAGGTATATTTCCTTTAACTTTTCCTCCAACCTTTTCTGATCTTCATCATTTTTAAACTAAAGTTTGAAAATCATTAGGAGCTTTTTTTTTTTCTTTTACGGGTTTGGTTGTTGTGTTTTGTTTTTTTTTTCCATCCTTATCGCGTAATCAATTCCTGAACTGTGGAGTTTCAGTTACGCTTTAATGCAGGACTATAGAACTATCATTTCTATACCTTGGCGGACAACATTTTGGGGAGAAAGCATTGATTCATTTGGCTTTCGCTTGCTGCTTTTAGTAATTAAAGATGGTTTTAATTATACTTTTTTGTAAGTCAGATCAGATGTGCTGCTTGCTTGCTGGAAGGTTGTGTTTGTTTTTTTTCTTTTAACGGTGCTTTTAATTTATGTGTAGTTTTTACGGATAACACAGAGGTGGTGGCTTTTATTTAGCTGTAAAATCCACACGTTTTCTTTGAAAACTTGGCTCCTTGGGCGAAAATAACTTTTCCTGGTTGCTTTCTAATCGCTGTTTGTCGCAGAGGTAGTTTAGCATATTGTCTACACAACAAAGATTCCTGGTTTATTGGCAGTGTGGATTGTTGGATTTAGGTATAAATATTTCATAACTTTCCTCTTTCTGCAGCAAGAGCCGTAGTTTTATTGGCTTTTTCTCCCTTTTTGTCTGCCTTTCTCCCCGAACCGTTTTCTTTCTGAAGTCGCTTTTTGTCCTTTTCCAGGATAGAATGTAAAATGTATATGTATATATATATATTTTTTTTTTTCCCTTGGATATATCATTGCTGGAAATATGCTCTTGGGCTTTCTGGAGGGGATGAGGACGGGGATGGGGATGGGGATGGGGATG
>NW_009594883.1:0-19369 GCF_000690535.1 Cariama cristata
TCTGTGTGTGCCCGAAGAGTTCCCGGCCACACGCGCGTGGATTTCCCCGCAGGCCCTCTGAAGTGAGCGCAGCTGCGTCGGGGCCCCAGTGGAGCAAGATGCGAGGGGTGGGATTTCTGCAGCCTGCAGGGCCAGTTCTGCGTGAACGTGTGCCTGTGACCTTAAACTGCACACCAGCGGGCAGGTCCTGGCCGTGCAGCCCTGCGGGGTCGGATACGCTTTGGGCATCTGGTTTCTTCCGCATAAAGCCGTGTGGAAGATTATGCCACACGGCATAATCACTGGCATGTGATTCTATTTCTGGCAGACGCACACAAGTTCAGATGGACAGTGTGTGCACTGGCAGACACACGCGGAAATTCCCACTCAACTAACGAGTACAGAAAGATTAGGGACCTGGGGATTTGCCTGTGACCAGGACATTTCCCCTGTGAACGGCACACACAGGAACAGCCTAATAAGATTTGTTTTGCATGCAGATTTGCACACAGTGTCTTTTCTGTGTTTGTAATGGAAATAAAGTACTTCATTATAAGGGACCTCAAAATTAAGAGACGGAATCTTGATTTTTTTAAAGCAGCCAACAGAAAAGGCCGATTAAAGTTTCTGAAAGTTAAAGATAATTTTCTAAGGAAAAAGAAGACTATACACGACACAGATAATTATTTCACACCTTCACCAAAATCAACTTCAGCATTAAGCTGCAAGCTGGTGGATCTACGTACCTTCAATGTGGTTCTGTTGTGTGTGAGGAAACGGAGGACGGATCTACACGTGCTTTGCACCCTGCGGCTCCTAAAGCTGGGGAAAACGAAGCGCAACATAGCCTAGAAGGAAATATTTTTAAGAAAGCTTATTAGTTCTCAGTCAAAGCTAAAACCAAAGACGACCATTTTTAAATGGGCATTTAGAAGTGAAAAGGCTGGTACAGGAGATTTAAGTGCTCAGCAGCGATGGAGAAAGGCCCTGCAGTGGGAAGGAGCGGGTTGCTGTGTCCCAGCAGTGTGGGGTGGGTGCGAGCGGTGGCCCCAGGGCACCTCCCCGGCCCAGGAGGGAGCGCACTGGCAGCTGGTGGCTCCCCACGCCCTGAGGTCCCTCCTGCCGGGCACCTCTGTGCCGCAGCTGTGCAAAGCGAGGCTGAACTCAAATGCCAGTTTGCGGTATCAGGCAGACATAGACCCACAGAGGAAGCCCTCTCCTGTTCATGGTTTTCTTTCCATTTTATCTCAGATCCATCCAGCTTTTTATATAAAATGTAGACTCTTAATTTAGGATCCCGTTAGGTGATGAAGTAGTCTGAGAAGCTGATTCGGTTAGGACCTGTGCCAAGAGAGAAGTGCATTTGCCATTTGAATCATGCTGCCAGGAAAGACAGAAGGATGTTAAATTCCATGTGGATCCTTAATAACCTAACACAGATGAAGGAAAAACCCCCAGCTGTGTTGTTGGAAAGAAAGTGCTTTTTATTAACGGGCCTTAAGATGTCACATTCATACGACAGAAATATACCCTTATACCCCGTGCAAGGAAAACATGTTGGAAACAAAGGGATGAAAATACATTCATTCAGAAATAAAATTGAAATAGTCCCTAAGCATCTTTTCTATGTCCCCCGGTTCCTCTGAAGTTTTTAGTTCTGCAAAGTTTCAGCCTGCAAATGTCACCCCAATTTGTCATCCTTTAAAAGGCTGCTGTGTTTCAGCAGCAGCATCTGCTGCCCCTCGCCAGGTGAGCAGCCCACTGAACTGCCCCAGTTTCTTCACGTTCAGAATGGGAATATCTCTGTCTTGCAGGGTGCTGCAAGCATGGTAATTATAAGTCATTAATATCTGCCAAGCTCTTTAAAAAATCCTAAAAAAGAGAGTGCTGTGTAATACAGTTAATTATAGCTCAGTGACTTCTCTTTGCAGAGAGCTGTGCTGGAGGAAGCTCTGGCCCCGATGACAACTCTTGAACTTTGGAGATGGCCAAGGGTTTTTCCCCAGAAATTGAAAGCCCCAATCCGTCAAAGTGCAAACACAGGGCCCTGAGATGTGAGCATCTTACAGTAAAATCTGACACTGTTTATGCTGCACCAAAGTCAGAGATCACAAAAAGCTATGATACGATGTGCAGCAGACCTTAAGGCCCTATGTTGCCTGTGGGTTGTACCTCTAGTGTAATTATCAGTGCTTCGTGCAGTTACAACTTTCTGTGAAAACTGCAGGCATCCTTTCAAAGACTGGCTCTAAGCAACCACCTCAGAGTCAGACAGAAAATCCATGGGGAAACTGAGATAAAATCCAGATTTCTTGGCTCCCATGATTTGACAGGATCAGGCAGAAAATCCAGCAAGCAGACTCCAGATCTGAGGACCTCTGAGTCCCGGACTTCAGTTCAAAGACCTCTGTCCCTTCATAGCTTATTCTTAAACCATATGGTCAAGCTCTGCAGAGCAGGAAACTCCTTGCACAGGTGGATTTGCCGGGATGCAATCATCTGCACAAATTGCCAGGACCTTGTTGCTAAGCAAAGAGTAGCAGGTTGGCCAGTCTGTCTTGGGACTTGCTGAAGAATTCTCTGATCCGCTGCCACGTAGCCCCGCATGCCCTCTGTAGGCTGGCCTGGTTGCATTGGAAATGTACCACATTGCTTGCATGAAGCAGCTCCAAAGTTTATATATAGAAATAAATCAAGTGGCTGCAAAGCCTGGGCACAGTGTAACGCTCCCAGCAGCGCCGACAGCAGCGCTGGGCTGCCAGTGCCTGCTCTGGGCTCTTTTCCTCCTTTCCGTGCTGTCTGAGGACAGAGAGAGGGACCAGGTAAGAGGATGAGTGGAAACTGGTGTGTACTTGGTGGAGGGGCCATTCGGACTTTAAAAGGCCCATGCTAATTAGTTAACAGGAGATGAGTGCAGGAGGATATTAGGGAGAGGTTACGGCAAGGCTGATCCTGTCCTGTGTCTGTCTCAGATGATCTGCTTCCTACCCCCATGCTTTCTGCGGTCTTGGCTTTGCTCTCCAGGCTCTACTAGGAGCAGGGACAGAGATGTTTCCAGGACATTAGAGGCAGTGCATCTTCCCACCCTTGCTGGCTCTTTGCTTTTAAGGTGCCTCTCTTTCCTTATTCTCTTTTGCTTGCTTTGTTTTTTAAAGAGCACAGATTACAGGGACAGGAGAGAGCAGCAGGCTGCAGAGCTGGAAGCAGAAAAGTTTAATCACCTCTCCTGTATCACTGCACATAGGTATTTTTTCTCTTTGCCGTGCATCTGTAATATCAACATGCACAGCTGGCCAGGTCTTGTTTCCAGTAATGCAGATCTAAATCCAGACACCCTCTACCCTATAAAGCCAAAAGAGTTACTATTAATTAGATCAGCGTGGCTGAGATGAGAATCTGGGATTAGCTTCGCATTCACCCCATCAGGAAGGAGACCGTGTGGCGTGGCTGTCTCTCCTTGCCAGCAGGCAGCCTGCAGGTTGTTGCGCAAGTCCTCTGCTTTTGACAGCAGTGTGCTGGGGGTAGGACAAGGGAAAGTTATTGTGCAGGGTCTTTCCCAGAGCTTGGTGCAGAGTGGGGAACAACAGCCAGGATGAAATTCAAGCATAATGTTAAAATCTGAAAGCTGATGTGATCCCTCCCCATTCCAAAAGGGAAGATTTTAAAAACCAGAACCAAATGTACATAAGCGTGTGTGTATGTAGAGAGACTTCTATACTAATCCTTATTTAGTACCTTTTCTATCAGACATCCTATTGGAGAAGCATCAGTTAAGATATTCAAGGCCTACTTCTGCTTAGTGACACCGGCCAAGCCAGCATTCCTCCCGCAGGGCTTTTCTTGAGTGCTGTCTTTGGTCCTTTTGCTGCATCTTACCAACAGCCTCTAAGATGATTAGCAGTCATCAGATGAGATCTAATTTTTAGCAAACTTCTCCCTGCATGGGAGAGGGAGGGGAAAGCTTAGTGAATGGCAGGAAAAGTCAGTGTCAGGGAGTGATGACAGGTCCTTTTATTGTCCTCTGAAAAACAGTGACATTAGCAAGGATTTATTTACAGAAGCTGGGAGAAATAAAGGAGATGCTGTCAGCTCCTTAAGGCAGAGACTGGTTTTAGTTATTGTTTTTCCTTTGTTTGCACAACACTTAGGCCAGCGGGGTTCCTGGTACAAGAGGAAGCCTCCTGCTGCAGAACAAGTAACATCTGATGACAAGTGCTGAAACTGAGGCTCAGACATCTATTGAGGAGCAGAACTGGAGAAAGCGGGTCACGAGATGCCTAATCCAGCCTGACGTCCCGGGCTGGAGGAGCAGAAGGTGGGAGCAGGCTGCCGTGAGCTGCACACGCATCTCTGTGCATGGAGGGGGGCACAACACAGAGATCCTTCTTGCAACTCTGCTGCAGTGTGGCTTACCACTAATGAAACGGTGCCGAGCAGAGAGTGTGGTCAGTCGTATCCCAAAGGTGGCACATTGGCCTGCACTGTCTTAGCGGTCATTTGCTTTAGAGTGGGATGCTCAGGAGCATCAGCATTTGCTTTTAGTACAAGAGAGCATCATCTGCAAATAGATCTGCCAGGCCTTGCTCTGGAAGTGCAAGCAGGCAGCTCCCAGCAGCAGCAGACAGCCAGAAGGGTTTTGCCTCCCTGATATCATACATTGCCCAGAAAGCTAATTTAGTGCAGGCTGCCCTTATCTCATCCATTAAATGTGCAAGTGAATTGACCTATCCGTGAACGTAAAACATTGCTACAATTGCTGGCTGGGAGAAGGCATTACTTAGCTTACTCAGCTCCCTTATCTCCACTTTACCAACCAGACTCTTAGAACATCCATTATTTTTCAGCATTAATTCATGAGATGGCTGTTAGCCAGAAATCTGTGATTGTATAAACAAGGGCAAAAGCAGTTCCCACCTTTCAATTGTATCATGGGCCTTTCCCAGGAACCTGGGGAGTAAGGATTCTCATTTCAATCAGAAAGGGTGTGATTAAGGCTCAGAACAGCTTTCAAAAAGCTCTTCAACTAGGCAGCTAAACTTAGACAACCAGTCCACAAAGGAAAAAGGACAAGTTGTGAATAGCCTAGAAATAAGAGAAGAACAAACATTTTTTTCTAGGGCAAAAGACCACCTGTGACATCTGCATTTTGTTTTGTTTTCAAGGCTTTTACAAAAAAATAAAATAAAAATCTAGTCTTGAGTACATGAGTAATCACTGACAGGTGATATATATATGTATGCCCAGGCTCTGCCTACTGTATTCTATGAAAGATCATCAGGAAAAAGGCCAGTGACCTCTATGTTCAGGGAGCAAAATACACATACAGAACCTTGTCTGTTTTGTCAGACCTGCTAGATGTGCTGTAGCTATTACCATGCATCAGCTCTCACCACATACATTTACACACAAGCCATGATTGCTTCCTTTCAGGTCAGTGATAAAGCGGCTTTGGAGAAGCAGATTGGCAGTGGGAGATGTACCCTGGGGCCAAAGAATCGTTAAATTATCAGCATCAAGAAACCTACTGCAATGTGACTTGACAGTTGTACAGTACTAGGCTGAGGTTGTGTTCACTCTGGACTTTTTAAACCTAGCCTACGTTGAACTTTTTGTTTTTTTTTTTTTTTTCCTCTGAGTAATTTCCCATCATTGCTACCACATGGGTTCATTTCTATGGCAGACAGAGGAAAAGACAAGTCACTGCATTTGTCAATAGCTGAACCAGGACCATCATCTCAGCAAGCTGATGCCTGCCTCCCCCAGCAATACAGGCAAACAGGCGGGCAATTCAAAATCCTGGTTATATCTAAGAGTAAAGTCAAGCACATAAGAAAGTACTAGGCTAAACGATTGCAGGGCTTCCAAAAAGTCCTTCAGTAACTGCACTCTGTACTTTATAATCCTGCTGTATACTCAGGTGAGTCTGATCACCTTACACACAACTGGCCCTCTCTGCTGCCAAAGTCCTCCATTGACTCCTAATTATAAGCAGTGCCCACGTGAAGAGCTTTAAACCTTGTTGGACAAAGAGTGGGAGAAATACAGGGTTCCTTTTGCTGATGGGAGATTCAAGGCATGGAAATATTAAATAACCTGCCAGAGCACAGTGGGAAATTGAGCTACATTGCCCAAGGGCCTGCCTCACATTTTACGAGAGATGGTCACTAGTGCCATGGAACAGAACATGCTTACTGTTAGCTAGGGAAGTACGGATGCCTATAGTCTGGCTTGCAAAGAAAAGGGCTTTAAATGACCAGGCAATGGTGTTATAGAAATTTAGAGTAGCCTAATTATTTTGTGAAGATGTATTTTGTATATATTGACAAGTTAACACTGTAATCAGAAAGACATATTGAGTAAGGATGTCCCGGAATACCTAGGCCTTGAAGAAGCAATCAATCAAAATGTTTTGAGGATGCCTCATGCATATTGCCAACTTGGCAAGAACACTCAAGGTCCATCAGAGAATAAAAAAGCAGTTCCTGAGATAACAAGGATAACTGGGCCTAAGGAATCCAGAATGCAATGAGGGGGAACCGATAAGCCAAAAGTAAGACTATTGTATGAGCTCATAAATCTGCATGCTTGCTAACTACTAAAATCCTTGAAGTGCAACTGAAGTGAGAGAAGGAGTTAAGGGAATCTTAACAGATAAGATGTTGTATGGCCCTAGGAATTGAATGAGCAGGTGTGACTCAAAGGTGCGGCTTAATGATTTGTTAACTATTCTGTAGATCAAGTGAGGCAGAAAGTTTTGCAGCTCCTCACAAAGGACAGCCCCCGATAAAGATCGGAAACTTGCCTTAAGGAACTATTAACACCTAACCTGAAGCAAGAGCCAGGGAGCAACTGAGTTTGCGCAAGAGCAAGAGATTACTAGTGGTGATGAAGAGGAGCCATCAGCCTTCGACCCCTGAGGACCACTGCGCAAGCGCAATCGAGAGGAGTCTATGGAAATGACCTCTTGGAACTAATTTTAATACGAAGCGGGAATAGGTCATCCCTATGTATAGGCGTGTTGGGACATCTCATGTATATGTAACACTGACCTGTATAAGTGTGAAGCAGGTCGCCATGTGGGATGCGCACGACTTTGGTGGGACTACCCCCAGTGCTGCCCAGTGCTGAATAAACATACCTACTGTACAGTCGTACAGGTTGTGGAGTCTGTTTTCCGCACGTCAGAAGACTGATAAAGAGGAACATCCTACCCCAGAAGATCATTGTACTAGAAAGTTGGTAAAAGTCAGCAGAAATCAGCAGTAACTGGGGGAAAGGTAAAGGCAGCAGGGGGAGATCGCAACCACCAGCTCAGCTCAGCTCAGCTCAGGTCAACTCAACTCAACTCAACTCAACTCAACTCAACTCAACTCAACTCAAGACCAAAAAGACTTGCACCCCCCCCACACCATAAGAAGCACGCATGCTAATTTACATAGCAAGCAAGGCTAATTTAAATATAACTAACCAATAACAAATGATGGTGTAACTACTAACCAATAAGCCTAAAATTAGGTGGGTTTTTGCTAATCATGTAACAGGATAAATATGCTGTAGTTTTTGTGTGGAGTTGAGCCAGCTTTGTGGGAATGTCACCTGGCTCTGTGCGAACCCATAATAAGTAAGTGATGTCTCCCTGAGTGTGTGGAAATTGGCTTAATGCACACTGGGCTATGAATTTGCTTTTTCACAACAGCACAAAGATCTGAGCTTGCTTTATGAACCTAAACCATGTACTTGCCTGTAAGTGTAGCATTCCACCTCTGTACAACTCAGCTGCTCCATGATCTCTAGGTGAGGAAAAATGAAGGGATTTTATTTTATCTTCCCTGATGGTGACTGGTAATGACCTGTGAATTGGTGTCATGTGTGGCTTTTTTTTTTTCCCAGGCTATAAAACAATTAGGCCTGTTCCCCAGTTATAGTTTTGCTCCTTACATCGGGGAGGGTTTTTGCGCTTGCTGCTGGGGAGCACTGTGTATCTGGGAGTTGTAAAGATGTCTATGGTTTTATTACTAGATTTTTACAAACCTTAGGTTTTTATTTTTATTATGATTGCTGCTGTGAGGATATTTAAAAAAATATATTGTGTTTCTCTTTGAGATTACTTTTCACTCTGTTGATGTTTCTCTTGACATCTCAGGGGGTTGAGGGATACTGGCAAAACATGCAGAGTAAGAAAAGGAGATATCCTTCACCCCAAATCCTACCTTTGCCAAACTGGGAAGGCACAGGATGTTTTCATTTATTAAATTAACATAGGCTTGGGCTGATGGGAAGCACTGTCTGAACAGAGCAGGGCCTGCTGTGATGTTAACGGCCCAAGACATTGCTGTGCCATTTTCCCTCTCCTGTCAGAGCTGCTGAATCTTTTCCCAGCCTTCTTTTTTGCTCATCCAAACCTTATATAAATACCCTGTTCTTAAGGTAATGGACAAATTGCACAGGTGTTTAACTGTCACTGTTTCAAACCTGTTTTCAGACTGGCAGGATCGTGTTTCAGGTTGATTAAGCAAATGATATGCAAAGAGGAAATCTCTCCCTTCCCTCTCTTACCTGAGGCTAATGGTAAAGTTGAGATGTAGAGATGTGCTGGCATTTGGCTGCTGTAGAGCTGTTATCAATTCTCTTTTGTTACTAGTCAGGGGAACTCTGAAACCTCATCATCTTGCCTTGAAGATACAGAATTGGTTTCCATTAGCTTGCTGAAAAAACCAAAAAGGCACGTAGGAACCTGCAGATATGAAACTTGTGGTCAGTCTCAGCTCATATCTTTTTATTGTGCTCACTTTCAAAGGACTCCAGAGAACCTGGCAACTATTAAGGAGTTGGTGATAGAGCTGTAAATTACAGGGCAGTGTCCTGAAAAGAGCCAGTTTCAGTATTTGGAAAGAAGAAAGTTAAAGTCCATTTACTGTATGAGCTGTTGCAAACACTCAGACCTCTTGATCAATAGGATGAGGATGGGAACAGCTTAGGACAGAATAATTTTAGATGTTGGGAGTTATCCTGTACTATTTATTATCAGAGATGGTTCAGTCCAGGCACTGATAATGACAGTGCTGAGTCTCAACCTTACATAAAGTATTCATGGGTATCACTAAAATGCTGTTGCTCACATCCTCAACAGATTTTGCAGGGATGAACTCTGAGATAACATTGGGATGGCAGGCTGCTTGACCAATTGACTGGAGCCTTTGGAGGGTTCAGGGTACTGGTTTTCCTTCTGGCCCTATCTGCTCTGTGACCTTCAGGAAGGCAGTTCCCTTCTCTCTGCCCATCTCCTGCTTGACCAAGACCGTGTCTGGTTATACAAGTCTGCAGCACCTGGAACAACAGGACTGAGATGTCAGTAGAGGCTTCTTGGCAGCAGAGGGATGCCAGCAGCAGGTAATCACCAACCTGAGTCATTAGGTTTGCATAAACACAAAGCTGCTCCATCAGTCTGTACCCTGGCCACCCCTTCTCTGGGCCTTGCTGTGAAAACCCTGCTGACAGCAGATCTGTGCCTGGTGCAGGTTCCTCCCTGGGCCTCCACACACGCCTGCGCATGAGCAGAGCCAGGCTGCGGGCAACGTTTCTGAATAAAATCAGAGGAGATATAAGGCTTTGTATTTTGTTTTGTGTTTTTCCATACAGGGTATAGTGGTTTGGCATCTGTCAAGCGAACAGATTAAGAACAGATGGGGAAAGATGTGAAACTCTGTTGATCTCCGAGGGATTATTTCAGAAACACAGAGAACAAATGCATGCTGGATTCTGGCCCCTGCTCTTACGTCCTTTCTGCAGGCACTGCCCAAAATGTGCTCCATGCTGAGTTCCTCTCCTCCCGTGTCCTGGGCACCTCTGATCTCCTGCCCCTCTTGTGCAGCTGCCACCCTTCCAGCCTCCACCATCTCGGGCCTTACCTGGCCTGTAACAAGGACTGACTTGGGGTTCCCTCCCTCCCCAGCAATGAGCCTGTGAGGGAGAAGGGCTGCACCCTGCCCTGCACCCACAACCCAAAGGCACAGAGACCCTGACCCCCTTCCTTTGTCCATGGTGCAAGCAGCCAGCTTGTAGCTCCATTTCACAGTTGGTTTATCATCCATCTTTAAAACAAAGTCACAGAATTATAGAATCATTTAGGTTGGAAAAGACCTTTAAGATCATTGAGTCCAACCATAAACCTAACACTGCCAAGCCCACCACTAAACCGTGTCTCTCAGTGCCACATCTATACGTCCTTTAAATGCCTCCAGGGATGGTGACTCTACCACTTCCCTGGGCAGCCTGTTCCATTGCTTGACAACCCTTTTGGTGAAGAAATTCTTCCTAATATCCAATCTAAACCTCCCCTGGCGCAACTTGAGGCCATTTCTTGTCCTATTGCTCGTTACTTGGGAGAAGAGACCCAACCCCACCTGGCTACACCCTCCTTTCAGGTCGTCATAGAGAGCGATCAGGTCTTCCCTCAGCCTCCTCTTCTCCAGGCTGAACAAACCCAGCTCCCTCAGCCGCTCCCCATCAGACTTGTGCTCCAGACCCTTCACCACCTTCCTTGCCCTTCTTTGAACACCCTCTAGCACCTCAATCTCTTTCTTGTCGTAAGGGTCACAAGTCAGGTCACAAACTCCTCACAACACTTCCCTGCTCCAATGCTGTCCCTGGGCAGGGTACCACCACATGCATTTTTTGCTTGCAGCCAGCAGAGGACACTTGGTTTCTTTGCAAAGAGTTTGCCCTGCACTTGGATGCAACAAAGCAAAAGAGGAAAAGATTCAGGGCTTGGCCACACGTGGGCACTGGAACAGCAAGAAAAGGGCCTGTTCCAGGCAGCTTTCTAGCCCCAGGGCTCTGGTGGTGCCTTTTTCCTTAGCCATTCATGGCAAGTTTGAGATGTGCCTGCAACACGGTGTAAACGGTGCAGGCTGGCTGCACTGGGGACCCTGGGATGTGTAAGTGGCTGTCCTCTCTGGGGTTTGTAACCCCCCAGATGTGGTATTAGCAGGCTTCGTTTTGGAGCACATGACTCCATGGGTGACAGAAGAACGTGTGGGCTGACTTGGCATCGTGGGTGATGATGGTAGCAGCACAGAGCTCAGTGCAAAATGCAAAACCTTGACAAACCTTAAGTTTCCAAGCTTGAACTGAGCTCTCTGTTGCAAGGCTGTGCAAGCAAACGAGCTTCAATCTGGATCAGATACGTAACTGCAGACATGGCATGTTTGAGATTCAGATAGCGCTCAAGAGAGCAGGTCAAAGCCAAGCCAGGACTAATCCCTGATCTCTGCAGCTCTGATGGGCTGGAAGAACATGAAAGTTCCTCCAGTACTTGGCTGTGCGGCCCTGAGGGAGCTGGGCCATGCAGAGACAGCCAGGGTTGGAGCCCACCATTGCTAACACATAGGTTGTGAGCAGTTTTGTAGCAGTGGACCAGCAGGGTGAGAGACACACTGGGCTCTTGGGTGCCCAGTGCAGCTTAGCCCTCCTTGAGGGAGTCTCTCTGCCACACGTGGCCCACAACCCCGTGCCAATCTTTATACCGCAAGGCCTGAATGCAGGACAGCAAAATAAGGCCCTCATCCTGCAAGTGGCTAAGCCTATAAACTGCCCCACTTCCTTCAGGGGCTGGACTTGCCTGGGCTGTTAAGCGAGGGCACGGATGTTTGCAGGGCAAGATCTGATTGTGCTAGGTTTTGCACTGACCTGAGCATCTACCTGTAAATGTGCTGCTCCTGCTTTTTTTTTTCAGGCCAGCCCTGTTAGCATTTGCAGGGCATGCCTCTGGGGAGAAGGGCACTTGAAAAGGCTGGTTTTGTTTACACTAACATTTTTTAATTGTGGGTTACTTTTTGTTTAAGGGTTGCTACTGGCTTTCCCCAGTTTATGTGGTACATCCATGTTTTCCTTCTGGTGATTTATGGGAAGAGAATCAACAAAAGGAGAACGAATAGAAGTTAAACCTCCGTGGAGAGCCCAAGAGGTGTGCAGGTCATCTTTGAAAACACTACACCCACCATGCTATGTAAAATCGTGGCAGTTACATCTAACCAGTAAGCACTTACCTCTTTAAACCATCTTTTTTAGGGACTTAGGGACCCATACAGAGAAAATGGAGTTAGAATAGTTTAAAGCTATGTACACCATGTCTGTTCTTCAAGAAATAAATACATACCTCAGGTCCTGAATGATGCAGTGGGAGATACCCATGATGCCCAGATGAGTTAGTTTGGGTTTTGGTCAACCGTGCTATGCCTTCCCCTTCTGACTGTCCTCTGTATTGGAGGGAAATACGGATTTCACTTCTGGCCCACAGAGGAAATCTTGGTCTTAAATGAGCCATCGAGCACGATACCTGGAGCTGTAAAGGCAACCCAGACAAGTGTGCAGAAAAACATACAGAGGTCGTGGAGAAAGTAGTCCTGCCTTTCACCACAAATGGGCCTCAATATAGCTCTCCTGAGGAATACATGAAAAACGTGGAGCCTGCCAGACATGGAAGCAGCACTTTGTGAGCTGTGTGGTGCTGGAGCTCAGCCTGAACATGGCCTGAGGACTCTCTGCACCTCACCTGGGGCTCCCATGTCCACCCCAGCTCCTGCTAACATTGCAGGAATAACCAGAGCTACAAGCCACCAGGCTCCTTCACCTCCCATTGATCCCAGGCTGCCTGTAACTGGGACCAGCTGTAGGAGAGGACCCAGGAGGTCCCACCCGGCTCTACAATAAAAACTGTCTCCATCCCAGAACAAGCACAAGCCAAATCTCTGGTGCAACAACTTGAGGGATACATTTCCAGCACAGTGGAGCCAGTGCTTGTGGTAGCTGAAGTGCCCTGCTAATCAGCAGAAAGATGAGGTACAGCAGACGTACAGGCGGACCTTGGTTCCATAACATAGGCCAGACCCTGCTCCGGCCATAAAAATCCCACATTAGGCTTTAAAGATTTGTTAGCTGGAATTAAGCAGCTTTCTGGTCCCTTTCTGGTCACATCAGCTAGATGTAACAGTCCCTCCTAGCCCATCAACAAAAAGAGCGGGCAAGCCTAGATTTGATGACTGTCTAAACAATATGAAGAGGTGGTGATTTGCCGGCGATGTGTAAAAACAGGCAACGAATCAGCTGGCATCATGCACTGGACTGAAATTAAATCAAAGTAAAAGGCAGATGACTTTGAATGGGCTCCAAATGTCACAGAGAAACAAGAAAAAACTGGTAAAGTTCACAGGAAAACAGAGCAAGGAGAAGGAGCACTGCATCTTCTTGGCGCTGGGAGCTGTTGGCATCTGACTTGCAACAAATCTATTTCTGAGTTAAAACCACAAATTTATCTGGAGGGAGGCTGGAGACGTAAAAAAGAAAATTACCTGGTGCATACAAGCCTGCCTGTTAGAGCACTGGGGAGAGCATGCAGAAACCATGGTGCTGGGAAAGGCTACGTTGCAGTGGAGGTTTGATGCCATGGGGATGGTGACGCTGGAGGCAGACTCCAACGGTGGCTGTCCCCCACGGTGGGTGCAATGGGTTCCAGCTGCAGGACTGTAACTGTGCCCCATCAGTGCTTCATGCTGTCCCAACTTTTCATTTGTCACAGGAAAGGACCTACTTCACACCATAGAGCCTGCTCGAGAGGATGGCTATTATGTAAGAGATTAACGCAGAAGAAACAGCTCCAGCATTACACCTCAGAGTCCTTACATGAGGCAAGATGTAACCACTAATAAGAAAGAAGCAAAAAAGAGCCTTTGCATTGAGGACACAAAATAGTGGTGCACCAAAGTCAGTGGAAAAAGCACTCTCAGCCCAGTGCAAGGAACTGGGTAGCCACGAACAGCAGGGCAACCTACCCATGGTGGGATGCCTAAGCAGAAGGAGGATATGAGTGTAGCTGGTACTTTCCTAATTACAGGATCTGCTTAGCTATGTTAAGTTATGGTCCATGCAATATCATTGAAACACGCAAGTTTTCATCTATTGGCTGTTTGGTTGGTACAGCATTTAATTATATCTGTGGCTTGGGGCTGGTAGCAAATGCTTTTCAGGCATCTAACAGGGATAAAACAGGCAGAAAAAGTGCAAGTATCCCCTTCTCTCTTCGCCTTTAGCAAGGGCAGAATCCAGCCCCCATAGTACCTCCTGTACATTTTCCTTACTATTACATTAGGAAGCAGCTGCAGTAGGCTTGGAGCAACCAAGCCCAGAGAAATGGGAAACACGTAAGGGAATGGTTTACACCAGTTCCTCTCAGTGCTGTGCCACGAAGAGTTCAAATCAGTGTGTGGGTCACAAGCTCCCATCAGTCCCTTAGGGGTATGAGCTCTTGTGGGCATCAACTTCCTGCAACCAGCAGTCCTCAACTTGGACATCAGAAATACACCAGCCCACATGCCAAATCAAGAGCTTCTGATTGCCCCCAGCTAATGGCACTGGGCTTTTGAGACCCATGGGAGAGACCTTCATGAAGATCCCAGCCTCAGGCCTGTTAGAAATGGCTTGCTTTTGTAATGCAAAAGAATCCTGCATCCTCCAAGCCCCTGCATGCCCCCTGCCACAGGGTTGTGGGGGATACACAAGCTTCATGTGAGGGAGGGATTGTATCAGTGCAGTCTGGTTTGGGTGGAGGAGTGGGTGATGGGTGATGCCACTTCCAGTTCCTAGCAGGAATCTGGATGTGTCTGTGCTGGGAAATTGCAAAATAGTACATTGTGCTAATTGATGCCAAACAGGAGGGCTTTGAATATACATCATCAGAATAACCTTTAGCAACCACTAGATGCCTTCCATCCATGAGTATCTCATAAAGAGCATTTAGATTTATTACGTGGCAATGGAAATACATCTCAAGAGCAAACTGCCCAGCGCAACCATAATGCCGAGTTAGGATTAAATTGTCTAATGTGCACAGAATGAAACACCACTCCGTTCATTCATGCTCCGGGAGTGCTATTTTCACCACTGGCAGCTCCTGCTGCACTAACTAAAATACTTCTGATCCAATCCAACAAGTTTTTTTCCAGGTTTGCTTCTGCACAGTGAAACCACAGACCGTGCTATATGGAAAGCTCTGAGCCTTGAAAAGTCTAGAGTTACTGTAGGTTGCAGCGGTTGGATTTGATCCTAAAACAATGAAACCAAATGTGAAAAAGACACAGATGGCTGTCGCCTCTGTGCCATTTGGAGTGATTTTTGGTTTCTAGCCAGTCAGCCCCATGCCACAGTTATGCAAATAAAGGCAGCAAAGTTCAATGCAGTGGTATACACATCTCTAACAGACTGTGGCACGAGGGATAAAATAGCTGAGTGTTTTTGAAGATGGCGAAAAGATCACCACAGCAGCTTGAAGGACAGAGGATGTAAGGACACAGGGTCAAACCTCGTCTCCATTTAAGGCAAAGGAGGCTTTGCTATGGCTTTTGATGCACCTGGATACCATGCTTGTGGGCATGTAGAAGCCTAAAAGGCCTATCAAGCCTGAAAGCCCTCCTCTGCGGGCCTTGGCTCTGGGGGAGCTGGTTGCTTGTCCATGTAACGTCAGCTCCTTGGGACTGGGGCACTTGCATGGAGTTCAGCCCTGCTAGGCTAACAACTAACAGCCATGAGAGGCAGAAAAGGGAAGAGCCTGATGAGAAGAGGAATGAGAAGAAGCCATGGGAAAATAGTTCAAATTGCCTTGACCGAGGGTGCGCAGCCAAGGTCTAGGCCTTGAATTCAGCGTGGTGTGAGGGGATGTAAACAAAACTGCTTCATCTTACTCCGGGCTGGATTTAGCCCTGTGGAGAATTTCAAGAAGAAACAAATGGGTGAGACTGGGCGGCAGTCCCCCGTTAAAATGCTGTTCTCCAGATTCTGATCTCTGATAATTAAACTCCTAATCAATCCCTTATAAAAAATGCCCGATGGTTCCCTTCTCAATCTCCTGTGAGGATGGGGAGGCTTAGAAATTTAATACAATTCCGTGGCTGAGTTAAACATCAGGCAGGTTTCAGACTATGCTTTACTGGAACCAGATGAATTTCTAAGCTCAAAATCCAGCGTACAGAATGCTGATTAAGTTTGATCTGGTGACCATCTGTCCTTGTGTTTGTAGTATGAGTAGCTAAATGAAATTCTGGAAAAAAAGGGTTATCTTAAATACACACAGGATAAAGCAAATTGAAGAAAGCCCCATTGACTGTTGCTATGTGAATCTTCTCAGCAAGAGGGGAAGAGTAGGTTTGTCTCTGAAGTTACATATGCTCAAGTTCACTTTTTTTGACTCTTAGAGCCAAAACATCAATCTGTAACTTTTGCTTTAATTGCATCTTGTGAATTTTCCTTTAACTGCACACTAAACACAAGCAGACAATAGATTGAGTTCTGGTAGTGAGAAATGTCTCCCTGTCAGAACAAGTCAGTATCTTGGAAGGTGTAAATTGGTGCAGCTCGATGCAATTTCCCACTCCTTCCAACTCAACTTGGGCCAGTAATCACCACAAATTGCTCCCCCCCTCCTTCATCCTTATATCTATCATGTATCTATCCACTTTTTACTTAGAGCAAGTGAAGACAATTAAATTATGAGTAATAGCTTGATAGCAACCACAGGTCATCAAAAAGCAGAGATGATGGCTGCCAGACTTTTTTCCAATCATAATGGAAATTTGCTGGAGAAAAGAACAATATGAGAAGTGATGGCATAACATAATGCCCTCCTTTGAAGAGAGCCAGCAAAGAAGCTGGGCCCAGCAGCAGACTGAATAGGGAAGAAGAGAAAGTATTGGGAAAGGCAGAAAAATAGTGCTGTGGGGATCACAAATAGAGAAACAGAGGCAGTGCTTGTAAGGCTTGCTAACGGAAATGGTTTCTAACATGCAAAGGCACCAACTTCTGGTCCCCAAGCCCCATCTCATGCCACTGGCTTCTTCGTGAAGAACCACAGGGAGTGCAAAGCAAAAACAAATTCAGTCTGTGTCCCTTGCCAGTTTTCCCCAGCTCCCCGAGGGACTTTGCTCTTTGAAATGGAGGGTATCTTTTCTTTAAAAGGAGTTGTTCACATGTCAGCAAGTCAGTCTGTGTACCAAAGGAAAGATGCCGAGGATGGCTGCAGGGCTTGGGCCGGGGTGCAGGACAGCTACACAAGAGGAGGCGGCTCAGCTATAACCACAACAAACCAACTGGCTGAGATTTGGGGAACGCCTTGGGTGTGGGAAGCTCTCTGCCACTAAGGCTGTTCCAGGCTTTCCCACCGCTTACCCTGAGCGCAACTGCTTGATCTCCTGGTAAAAGGGAAAAGTCTGCAACTGTGATGCTTTTCTGGGGGAAGAGGGAGTCACAAGAAGTCCCTTGAGGGGTCATGAAAGGAGTTTGGCATGAAGAGCCAAGCAGATGTGATTGAAACTCCATGTGCATTGGTTTGTTTGCTCTGGTGACTCCCTGCTTCCACAGGCACATGCTCCTGGCCTGCGTTAATACTCACATTTGGTGCTCATTTCCAACGGCTGGGCAGGAGGCCGTATAGACAGTACCTGTGCAAATGCATCTGGCTTTGATAAAATCCTGCCATTAGTGTTCAAAGGCTCCACCTCACACAAGAAAATCCAATCATTAGGCTCCTTTCTACCTCAAACAACCCTAGGAAAAGAGCACATTGTTTGGATGTCACTGGGCTACATCTATACTTTTCACATGGCCTTTTTCTTTGCATTTTCTTTTTCTTTCTGAAGTCTAGAGATGCTTGTTTTTCTTGCTAATTCTTTCCTCCCGGGTGCTGATAGGGATCTCTGTAACATGAGGCCAGCTGGAAGAAATTCAAACTGCTTTCTAAATGTTGTTATGATAGAGTGCGGGGGACGTGTCTTTGAAGCTGCTGGGCTCAAGAGATGTCCCTGATTCAGGAGAAGCAAGAGGCAATTAAGCTCTTTTTTCTGGAACAAGATTGGAGCCCCTGCCTGTGAAAACACAAGCCACTTGCTGGTGTCACCCCACACCAACATCTAGGGAAAAGAAAATTTAGGTAGATGTTATTTAGTTGATGTTTCTGCATCCTGGGAGGACAAGGGCCTCGGGCAGAGCCACCTCCTGTCACAAGGGAGACTGCAGTCTGATCGTTCAAGCTAAATAGTCCAGTTCAAGTGGAGGTGTGAAAGTGCCCTGATTTGTGCTTCACATCTCAAATCAAGTCCTCTGTTGAACCTGGAAAAGGAGAAGGAACAAGGGAGCCCTCTCTCTCTGTCTTCTCCCTTCAAAAAATGGTAAATATTTTCAAGTCACTTGTTGAAAGCAGAATCTGCTGCAGGCAAATGTGTGAGGCAAGTCAAAGCAATAACCCTGTGGCAGGACACAGGAACTGGGAAGGTTTTCATGGGGGAGACGTTGGGGACACATTTTTTATGCCTTTGCTTCTGTTTGTTCTCTTTCGCTGCACTGATCCTGCTGTACCTGCATGGATCCCTGCGCCCATGGGAGCAGCCTGCACGACACTGCTGTGGTCAGTCGAACAGGGGCTGTCCCATGATTAACACGAGTCCTGTGCGGGACAGAAAGGAGGTGACGGGCACCATGGCTCTACCTGGCATCTCTCCTATCCTGTCTGCTCCTGGCCTGGTCCCTCTCTGGTGGGTCTTTCTCAGTTGCCATCATTCAAAGTTGATTCAAAAGGGACTGTGGAAAGAGAACAGGGCCAAGTCCCACTCCCTGCTCACACAGGTAGCTGTCCTTACATTTGGTGAGCTGATACACTTTACATTGTCTCTCTGATTGGGTCAAAACCACAGTTGTTTAAGGGGAAAGTCAAAATCCTGACCTCATACCTGGAAGCTTCAGGCGTTTAGGCACAAAATAGGGGCTTGCACTGCCTAAATACAGCCCTGCCTGCTGGAAGAACTGTTTGATTGCTCCATCTCTTTCTCTGCCATGGAAGGCTTCTTTCTCACTCTCTCCTTCTCGGCCTTTTCTGCAGCCTGGGTTGAAAATCACTATGGGACAGGGCTCCATCAATCCCACGGGAGATGGTTCCACGAGGCACACATTGGTTATGAGCACCTTGGCAGAGATACAGAAGGCAGACAAAGAGAGAAGTCCTATAGGGAAAAGATATCGAGCCTATTCAGCCTAATGTTTATATTACTGATTCAGTCCTAGTTCAACTCCAATGTGTAGGGAAATTAAAAAAAAAAAAGAAAATAAAGGCTTTCCTCAGAGTCAGACTTTCAGAAAAGCCCAGTGGTTTATTCAGTGCTGGCCCCATTTGAAAATGTGGCTTCAGTCATGGCTACTGAGCCTTTCCAAGTTTCTTCTTCAGAGAAGAGACTTGATGAGACTCTGGCATGGTGGGAGGCTGACAAGCCCTCATGAAAGACATTTGTAACGTGTGGGGCCTGGGAAGCAAAATGAAAAGACACCCATCAGCCCGAGGAACTGGAGAGGAAGA
>NW_009594884.1:0-2382 GCF_000690535.1 Cariama cristata
CACCCCCTCCCCACAACCCCTCTGCTGCCAAGCCCTGCTGCCCATACCTGGGTGGTCAGTCTGGGTAGCACCACTGTCCCGCGTCTTGTTGTTGATGAAAAGGGAGCCGCTGAATGCTGCCAAACCCCGGCGGAGGTTGGGGGGCAGAGGGGTGTGTGCAGCCATGGCCGCAGCCGAGCCCTGCTCACCCCAGCCCAGCTCAGCCGGGATTAGTCAGAAGGTAATTAAGGGGATGACAGGTCAGGCTAATGCCCAGGGCCGCCTGGGCATTGGCTCTCCAGGGACAGGACTGCTGAGCCATGAGGAGGACGTGGGGAGGGAAAATTCCCCCCTGGGATACCAAACCCACATGGGAGCCACAAGCATACAGAGCATCTCCCCTCCGCAGCAGCTTGTGGGGGTGAGCAGCAGGTTGTACCCATCACCGTGACATGGGCACGGTGGTGTCCCCAGCCCATGCAGCCTGGGGAAAGTGCTCTGCTCCACTGCACCCTCTCCCAGCCAGGTTGTATCAACGTAATTATTGCTCAAAACACCCTGACACCTGAGGATGCCCAGGGAGTGGATGATGCTCTTTGCCAGAAACACTTCTTCAAAGCCTCCAGGCTCATGAAGTGTTTTACCTATCACGGTGAGCTTCCCTGCTAACAGTCTACACGCTGCTCAGCGTCCCCAAGCCCCATCCAGGCTCGGGGGTCCTGGGGAGGGCAGTGGGGGATGGTGTGTGCGAGAGGGTGGTTGAGCTGGAGGTGAATGGCAGGGAAATGTGTCCTTCCAGAAGGTCCTTCCTCAGCCCCTGCATGGTCTTCAGCCTCGTAAACAGGAGGGGGTGATGCCCACAGTGCATGGTTCATGAGGCCCCAGCAGAGACGAAAGAGTCAAAGGGCATCTTCCTGAAAAAACAAAGCACCCTGCCAATCTGCCCAGGAGGACTCCAGAGGTTGCCAAGCCTTTGGGTGAGCAGGAAGACAGAGGCCTTGGAAAACCTCAGCCAAGCTGTGCTTGCGGAGCACATGGGGCACGGGAGCTGCCAGTCTGATCTAGTGTGGAAGATGTGCCAGAAAGTCGAGGGGGAAAACCACAGAGCTCTGGAGGGTGCCATCATGCTCTGGCAACCCCAGGCACCGCCAGCCAAGTCCTCCTGGGGAGCTGCCGAAGCAGAGTTCAAGCACCCTACCAGCAAGAGATGGGATGCAAAGCCACATCTCCCCAGCAAGGGCACAGAGCCAGGGCAGCAGGCTGGGAAGCCGCTTCCACCCGGTCAGCGTGCATGGCCCCGGCCCCTCTGCAAGAGCCCTGCCCGGGGCACCAGTAGCTGAGCAGCCCCGGCCACCTCTGCCCTCAGAGAAAGCCCTCACCCATGCTGCACTGGGGACGGGGACATCAACATTTGCCTTTTGGGACCTAAGATGAGACTTACAATTTCACATCCCTTTGTGGAGCCAGCAGATACATAACCGGTCAGCGTGCATGGCCCCGGCCCCTCTGCAAGAGCCCTGCCCAGGGCACCAGTAGCTGAGCAGCCCCGGCCACCTCTGCCCTCAGAGAAAGCCCTCACCCATGCTGCACTGGGGACGGGGACATCAACATTTGCCTTTTGGGACCTAAGATGAGACTTACAATTTCACATCCCTTTGTGGAGCCAGCAGATACATAACAGTCCAAGAAGAGGACCCTGTCCTTTGCTGCATGCTGGAGCGTGCGTGTCCCTGCCTACTGTCCCCTTGAAACCAGAAGAGACCAACTGGAGATGTGACAGACAACTGGTGATGTTTCTAACCAGCAAAGATCAGAGAGTCTGGAAATAAATACAGGTAAGCTGGCCATGACTAGGAAGCCTCCACAGAAGAAGTGCTTACACCACCTGGCTAACCTGCAGAGGTGACCCAAGGAATCAGAATCAGAAGGAATCAGAAATCAGACCCAGATCCCAAGAATAGTACTGCTTTAATTCATAGGGGGTGATTCAAATTAAAAATATAAATCTTCTTGCTCTGGGCTCAGGGTAAAACACTGACTGCTGGGGAAGAAACGTCCCATAGGACAGAGCACTGGAGGTTCTTCAAAGGGGGTTCTCACCCCCTGCCTCTGCTGGGCTGATGTACGTGGGGCTGTGGCCTGGCCAGGTCCTCTCCTGAGCTGGAGATAAGGCTTTTCTTCCAGCAAGGGGCAGAAAACACAACAGCAGAGCACAGACATGGAAAGGCGAGAGGAGAAATGCAGCCTCATCACTGGGCGACAGGAGGAATGAGTGACAAAGGCCAGACGACAACCAGAAATATTCCTCCAGCTACTTTTCCTTGAGTAATGTCAGCAGCAGCACTAATCCTGCGATAATCATTAAGGAGAGAGACATCACAAGACTGGCTGGGAGGATGGACA
>NW_009594884.1:2413-3736 GCF_000690535.1 Cariama cristata
ACTGCAGTCTGGCTGTCACACCTCTCCAGGGGGCCCCTGCTCAGCACCCTGGGGACTGACTGAGAGCTGCCAGTGCCCAAGTCCAAATCAAGACCTGCGAGACAGGGAGTAGTGCTCCAGCCCCTTGTCTGCTCCGGACAGGGAGATGCTGTGGGTGCTAGGACAGGGACCGATGAACTCCAGAGCCCTCGGCTTGGGCAGGGACCCACCTCTGCTGTGGGCACTGGATGGGGCAATCAGCCTGGAGAAGGGAGAATGCAAAACACAAGCACAGGCTGTACAGAGACCACTCAGCATGACCCCAGCTCCCTGGGCCCCCCAGGGGCTCTCCAAGATGAGTGGGCACGGGGAGAGCCGTGGCAAGCGCTGCAGCCATGCAGCGAGGAAGTGGATGTCAGGCTCTGCAGGGATGTGCATCGGAGCTCTGTCAGGAGAGAAGAGGATTTGGGAAGGGGCAACATGCTTGAAAGTACAGGCAGCAATGAAAGGCACTCGTGCTGTTTACAGGGGCGAGGGACGTGCTTGGGACAGACCTGCCTGGGGACCCCCCCAGCCCATCAGCAGCATCTGTAGCCACGCAGTGCCCATGCCCAATACCAGTGCCAAACCCCACTCTCCCTGGAGGCTGCTTTTCCAGCATCCCACGGGAATTGAACAGCAAAGCCCCAGCCTGGTAGGCACCAGGGCAGAGGAGCCGTTGGCAGTCTGCTGGGAAGGTAAGTGCGCAGTGACAGGCACTGGGTTCATCCAAGTCTCAAGGGGAAATGACTCAGCCACGGTGTTGCCGTTTGTCCGTGGAGCTGCCACTCTGCCTCCCCACAGCGAGCGCAGCATCAGGAGGGCGCAGCCACCAGCAGCGTTAGGAGCCTTTCCCAGTCAGCCAGGACATATCTCCGGTTCTAAAAGAGAGAAAAAAACAGCAGCGCTGTGAGATGTTTCCCAGTCTGCACAAGCAAATGCAGTTAGTATGCCTAGGCACTGCCCTCGGCACTAGTCCAGTCATCGGTCCCCGTCCCAGGACCCATGCTGCTCTGCGCAGAGGCACAGCCAGCCTGCGCAGGATGGCAGCACCCTTTCCTCTGCCCTCACATGTCACTAAAACAACGGTCCAAAACCTCATGTGCAGATCTTCAATTCCATGTAAAACTGAGTTCAAACAGTATTTTTTTTAACTTAAAGCAAGTCCTTCTGGCATTCAGCTGAAAATGCGTGGAAAGCCACAGAATGGCAGGCATCTCCCGAGCTGAGCGGGGTCCCAGCCAAAAGGCAGCTGCCCGTTCCTGGCAGATCTGTGCAGCAGCACCCTGCAAAGGGGACACAGCA
>NW_009594885.1:0-12584 GCF_000690535.1 Cariama cristata
GCCCGCGGCGGCAAAGGGCGCTTTCCTCTGTCTGCACCTTGGCTGGAAGTTTTGCGACGCGATCCTGCGCTAAATATATGGTGCCGGAGCCGGCCAGGGAGCGGTGCGCGGCTTCGGAGCTGATACCTTCTAGGAATTTCACGACGATAAAGCCGCTGTAGGTGCCAGGTGAATGCTGTCCTTGACGGGGCTCTGTCCTTACTCTGTTATTACTGCGAATTCCTGACATAAAAGGCTTTACGTGCTAGTGTATACGTGTGGAGCTACATTCCAACCTCCTTTCAGGCTTTCGGTGCTTCCTTTTTTCTCTTGAAGCTTATTTTGGACTTTTAGGTGAGTCTGTGTGTTTGCCTGCTTCTATTGCGAATGAAGTTGAGACTAGACTGGAAAGGCTGGGATTTGCTTGGGACAGCAAGTGAAAAGATGTAAATACATTGCAGTGGTTAGTTACTTCTCAGGCAGCTGATATCTACCACAGAATGGCCAGGCTGCTTAGGTGAGCACAAGTAGGAGGGGGAACGTTGCCTCGTGCATCTCTGACCTCGAATTTAATAGGGGTCCCTTCTCAGAGAACATAATTCCTGTTTACTTTAGGTTGTTACCCTTTTATTTCGTAGAGCTTGGCTTTCATTCTTCGTTAATCACTTCGTAAAGAGTTCCAAAGTTTTTCCCCTTACTCATGGTGGCTTAAAGGCTGTCCAGTGTCTGCTAAAGCACTTTATTCTTGGATATTTGGGGAAAAATAACACGCAAGATATATGGGCAGGAAGGAAAGAACACACAGTTGTTTTAGGAGCCAAGACTTTATGGAATTCCAATAATTAGGTTCTATAGTTAGAAGGTTTACTTAAACTTGTATAAAATTGCCAGCTGAACAAGTATCTTTGTTACAGATTAGATGCATTTAATTCTGTGTGACTTTTCTTTGACTTACAACCTTATCTAGACTGATTCCAGTGGTGTAGCAGAGCAGGAGATACTTGTGGATATTATATTTGTTCATTTTGACTAGTTAGAGCTCTTAATCTAGTTTCACACTGGCTTAAAAGGTTTTCTCTGTAAAGTAGCTAAGATGATTTATCCAGATGAAGCATCTTCCTGGCAGAGCTACTGCACCAGTGTGTTTTCAGGAAAACCTCATTTTGTTCTCTAAAATGTAGAAGTATGCAAGAAGTGAATTACCAATTTTTCCATGAGTAACTTTCCATGATTAACCTTATGTATTCATTTCGTGATGGATTTACCTTATTGTTAGGCTATCTCATGTAGATAACTTTATTCGCAGACTTCCTAAATTACTTTCTTGGATTGTTCTGTTTGGCTCAAATGCCTCTCTCTCACCTGAACAGCAGTGGCAGGCAGGGTGTGATTCCTGAGCCTGGGCAGGAGGTACCAGCTGCAGAGTAAGGAGCCCACCGGTTTTCCTGACTGGCCTTTCTGCTGCTAGTAAGCACTTTCACCCAGCTGCACGCGTGTGGAAACGAGCAATTGATAAGGGGGCGAGCTTCACGCATGGACGCAATGTTTGCATTTCCTTCTATCTTAGAACATACATTAACCATGTAAATAAAGGTACAGTTATTTTGAAACAACAGTGTTCCTTATGTGTCGATAAGTCTTACGGTTGCTTCGGCAAAAGAGAGGCTGAAGAGGCAAAGTACCTTTTCAACTTCTTAGGTAATTTGTGTTTCTGACTCTTCAGCTCTTTAGAAAATGTACTTGCAAACAGATATACCAAAATATGTATTCTTTTCTATTTACTTTCCAAATAAAGGAATTGGTTGGAATCGATCATTTAAAGAAAAATAAGGGGGGATGCTATTTGGCTAAATGGCTGCTAAATGTTTTCTTGCCTAAACAGAATAGTAAAATATTAAGGTAACTATGGTAAACTGTGGAGTAGCGTCACAGGCATTGGTAATCACCGTTAACCTTCTCTATCAGGCTTGGAAAAATATGTATGTGAAAAGCTTACTCTAAGGTAACAAGTTGTAACATGTTTTCTTTTGTCTACCTTGCTCCTGCGTTTACACTCCTATGTCTCTACTTTCCTTTTCCCTGTTTAGCCTTTGCTTTTAGGTTTCCCTTTTTCCTACAGCTGCCCCTCATCCCAGTTTAGAATTAGACCCTCCCATTGCCCCTAGTTGCCTGTGTTTTCTTTCCCCTTTTCTCTGAAGGGATCTGCAGCTTTACTCCTTGTTGTAGTTTTTCTTGTTGTAGTTGCTTTCTGGTGAGATCCCATTTGTGGTGGTGTCAACTCAACAGTCCTTTCTGGTTTTTTGTATGTACAGCTGTCAGACTCTCTTTTCCCCAGCCCTTGAAAAGAGAGGCCCAAAGATCTAAGCTGGGGATCTCTAGGCACGGATCAGAGATGAGGGCTGTCTCCTGCCAGCTTCCACACTGTTCCCACTTCCTGTCCTGCTGCAGCTCCCGAGGAATCCTGCCGAGCTGCTCCCTCCCGTGTAGTCAGTGTGTCATAGCTGACATTCGGGTATGGGCAGAATATCGAAATGCAAATGACATGGGTATAATGAGGACATGGTGTTGCACTTGTGAAAAGCATGTGAACATTGTGAAGTACATTTGATGTGAAAAGAGATCATAAAGAAAACACCTGACAGGGAGACTGAGAACAAAACTTTCTTATCTTTCTGCTATTAATGTGTGATAACTCCAGATGTTTTTAAGCTACTTGCAATACAAAAATCATAATCCGTAAGATGTGTTTTGCTTTATTAGTTGAAGCAAGATTCAAAGAAATAATGTCAAAAGTTAATTGCAAGCCATGTGTAGCTTTTACTGGCTGTTAGTGGCAGCCAAAAATCACCAGTGAGGCAAAATCCACTCTATACGTCTGTAAAGATGGATTTTGGAGGAGGAGATGCCACAGCCAAGGGAAAGAGCACAGCCGAGGTAAAGAGGCTTCAGATTGTCCATGCTAATACCAGAAAGAGTTGATGGAGCATGGTGCCGCTTTCTGTGGTTTACCTCTGATAGGCTGGTACAGAGACCTTGTCTGTAGAGTTTATTGGTGTTACCAGTTCTCCCACCCTTCTGTGCTCCCGCACATGACCACTGCTTAAGGACTAAGCATTGCAGTGGGATTTACATTGGCCTAAGGCCGAAATACTTTCATTGTTTCATATGTATCAGCACAATAATGTAGAATTTCCATTACCATACAGTTTTAAATTGAGAGTGGAAAAATGCAGACTGCAAACTGGAATAAGACTTGCTAGGTGACTTTGGCTATTTCAAAGTAGGGTGAAGTGGAACAAGTAGACAGTGTACACTGAGAAGAATATGACAGCTTTAGTATTTCTGCAGTGTTAATGACAAGGATAAATGACTTGTTTTTACTTCGTAACATTTCTAATTAGTTGTCCAATATTTGAGCCACAATTTCAATAAATTGCAGTTTAGTATTGTAGGCTCTGTGTTTCCTTTTAGGTTTTCCAAATAATAAGCAGAAATTATCAACAATGTGAGAAATTTTCAGTCTTCCTTTTTCCTAAGATAGATAAGTGGCTGAGTCACTAGAGCAATTTCTTTCCCCATATCTCTTTAAGTGAACTGAGTTGATCTGATATTTCCTTTATCCACATTTTCAACAGTCAGGCAAAGTACGCAGTGAGTGTATCTCTGAGGTCACTTTCTTTAAATTAATTACTTATAGAACCCCATCAGCTATTACAAAAGTTACCATGTTAACTCACTGAGTTACGAAACGGCTTTACCATAAATGTTTTGGGCTTTCTCTGTTCAGATGACACCAAGAACAACAGAATTTCAGAACCCCTCTGGAGCCTAGTGCACCATTTCTCTCCTCCCTGGAATCACATGTTGCTGTGCAGGATGAGTACAGTATCAGTTTTAAACCGCATCACTTGGAGAAGTGTTTTGTAATCAATCTGTAACTGGTTGGGTTTTTTAAAGTCTTTGGTTGTGGGGAGAATTGTCGCCCTGACTAGTTTCCTTTTTATGTGAGTACTTGGAAAAATCTCCAAATAGTAGGTCCCGCAGCAGTTTCACTACTCATCCCTGCTGTGTATGGGCCTGGCCTTAACTGAGATGCTTTTGCATGAATTATAGTAGCAGTAACAAAGATTACAATGAAGTTTATTGAACATCTGCACTTTGATCACCAAATAGTTATGTTTATGTTTAAAAGGTGTGTCAATATGGTGTGTGTAAGAAAAAAAAAATTATTTAACAGCATTAATTTGTTATCTGTACCTCAAAATGCTTTCAGAATTTGTGGTTCTTGCTTAGGAGACTTTTTCTTAGTTGCTAGCTTTTAGAGCAGGGGATGTTTAATTTCCCCATAAAATGAAATGCTCAACGTTGGGAAAAAAAATTATTTTATCCTTTTTCAAGTGCAAAAAATTACAAATATTACCTGGGAAAGACACTTTTAATTATTTCCACTTGCAGGCTTTATCCCACATTTTATGTAAGAGTCATATTTCAGTTAAAAAACCTTACATACATTTAAACATAAATGCTGAAAAATGCTCAACATCTTAATGCAGTCACTGTTGACTGCAGGAGACATTCTTAGCGAAGTTTTTGAAATCACAGTAAACAAATGGATAAAAATCATGCCAGGCTAAACATTGTAGGTTTCTAGCAATACTTGTAGTAACAATTTGTCTGAGACACCAGTTCAGTGTGGTGCTAAAAAGTAAGATCACTGACTTCATAAAGTTAGTGCTATTTCAGAAAATATTGCTACTAGCACATAATTTGCCAAATGCAACCTTATTGGTGTTTAAGCAGATTTGGATTATTATATTATTTGATAGAGATTCTATGGGAAACAACTTAGTGATACATTCCTAGTTTGACCTTACATGTTTTTGTAAAACCATTAAATAAGTGCAGATCTCAGTCCTAAAATGTTCTTTCTTGGATGCCTGCCTGTATTTATACAGGCCTCTATGAAGCTCACCAAAGGAGGAAGATGGTATATAATACAAAAGATGTAAATTCTGGATGTATATATTTATATCCAGTCTTCCAGCTTTGAGGCTCTTACTGTCAGAAGAACCTTCATACAGATTTTTAAAGACATTTAATGTATGCTGTAAACATGAACAAATGTAGACATCCTTCTACATTGCCTTAATGTATATTCCCTCTTACTGTAAGTCTCTGTACGTATCACAGATGCTCTTGCTGTTCTCTCAGCTGCCAAATAGCCTCTTAGTGAGTATCATTGTTTTGCTTTTATACTTCTTGATGTCCTTTCTGTGGGCTTTTTTAATGCAGCAAGAGGAAGGAAGAACAGTTTAAAAATATATAATCTCCCCTCAAATTTGCCAGTAAACTCAGAAATATGCATGTCTGAAGGTAATAGAGACATTTAAAAATCCTATAGCTCTTGAGTTGAAACTGTCCTTGGGTAACTATTAGTCTTTAAGCACCTTTTTTCATCTGGCAAGTTTTGCTCTTCTCCCTACCTTGTATTAGCCCCTAATAGTCTTCTACAGAGTAATCCTTAAGCCTGTTTGGAACCCTATTAAAGTCAATGAATCTTTCTGTAAAGGCTCAGAATTACATCAATACTGCTTTAATAAACTTTGAAGTTTAATGCAAATACATACAAGCTCAGAAAGAATGAATATTAGTATAGGAGTTTTCCATGGTGGAGTAAGTCATATTGTGTAATTGTTTTCCATTTCCTTTAAGCCTTGCTATAATTGTCTTTCTCTGCCTCCCTCATCTAGATTGGATAGTTTTGCTTAAAAACAGGTTGCACAATATTCTCCAGTCTCAGACTTTAAGTCTGTAACTATATGGTTAAGGAGTGTGACTCCTACTGTTTGGAATGATCTTTGGAGGAGATAGTTTATTTAATGACTTTCGTACTGTAAACTGTAGCTATTCTGGGTTTTTAGAAGCAGCAGCTCATAGTAAAGATGTAGAGAATGTGGGGCACATGAAAACTCTCGATACGATCAGTTACATATGCTTTGATCGTGCAACAGTTGCAGTCTGTTGTAGCCAGTGGAACAACTCGATGAACTTGGTGTTAAATATACATCCAAGGCATAAATGTTGACTATTTTAGAGCCTTGTATCTGTAAAATTGTATTTTCATACCCTTTTTTTTTTTTGGTTGTTTAAAGGAACGGAATATCAGATTATTAACAAGAAAGTCTCAAACCTGCTCTGCAGCTAATGAAGCTGTCAGTAATGTATCTTTTGACTATAACAACAACATTTTGATATTTGAATATTATGAATATTTGAACATATTTGAATATTATGGCAGGCCTTCTTAAAATGAGGCAGACTCATATTTAAAGGTCACTATCTCTGGCTAGAAAAGATTGCATGGGTAGTGCAGACAACAAAGGCATGTTAGGACAAAGCTTGCTGAATCTTGAAGTGCTCCTGTGCCTATGAATTTTGCCTGGTAAGTGTTTCTTGTACAGCAAAGGCAGTATCCCTGTTAGAGAAAATGTCAGTACAAGCAGAGCTTAACGTACATTTCATTTACCCTGTAATCTGTATTGGTTCTGGCTGTGGTATCGTAATTGTCATCTTGCTCTGTGAACCTGTTGGCAGGTAGGGTGCTGCTTCATGGTTCCTTACAAGTTAACCCACGGATCTTCTTGGAGTGAGAGCCAATCTCTTCCAAAGGTGGTTCTTTTGGGAGAGCACTCTGGTATATAAAGTACCTGGTTTTAGCAGTTGATAGAGAGATACTGTTAGTAACAGTTGCCATGAAAAACCCCCTGCAACAGCTTTGCAGGTTTAAGGTGAGATTGCAAAGCAGTTAGACCAAGAATCCTCAGTTGCACTGGAGCTTTAGTCATGGTGAGTTCTCCTGTGTTCTGTGTAATTATCTCTGTTTTTCTGCTTGTTGGAATGTGAGAAGTGTGTGATTGTTTTGCTTGTTTGTGCAGTTGCTTTCAAAGAGAGAAGCTGAATCAACTTCCTTTCTGATTGGTATTGCCACTCAGCATTAGTATGGTATTCAATAAATACATTGTTTAAATACGGTATTGCAAATCATACTAGATTGCATCATATTGTAAATATCAAGAAGTGGTGCATTGAAAAAAAGAAAGCCCAGTTCTCCCTGCTTTTTTATTTTACAAGACTGTAATTTTTCTTTGTAGTGCATAATGGTGATAACATTGCAGGCTTTTTTTCCTACTCTGTCCTTTGCAGATTGACTTCATTGCTTATGGTTGTACATTCTTTGTTTATCAGTATAAATCAACAGAGCTATTCCTGAACAATGGAGATAGCAACGGACAGAGCTTTTGAAGCCAAATTTGCAGACTGAGAAACAGTGTGGTATAGAAACATGTTGAAAAAGATAACCAGCATGGGTTATCAGGGGGTTCTGCTCAACGCCCTACAGAGGAGATTATGGAAAAGACTGTGTAATAGTATTTTCTAAACCATTCCTACGCAACTGCCAGGGCGCTTGATGGAAGGTTCATGCATACACTAATAATTCTTATGGGAAATAACAGTAAACAAGTGAAATACCAAAGCAACAGCATTTAAATATAAGTGGGAATTATATTTCTTAAGATTTCAAATGTTATATAATTGTGGGGTTTTTGTTCCCTACAGTTGCATACCCGCAGTTCTTTGCATATTAAGTCACGGTCTATCTACATAGAAAGCTGACTTGGGTGCCTTCATATAAAAGATGTTAAACATCCAAACAAAATGAAATCTGTAGAATGCAGAAGGAAGCATTAATCCATATAATGAATAATGTTGTCTTCAGTGGCAAGCACTGCTTACTGAGAGGGGGTTATGAGTTCAGCCAGTAGTCTCTGAAATTGTATTATATGGATAACACACTGAAATTTTTTTATATTGTGCTGGCTAAAAGTTTTCATGTACTTTTTCTGTCAAATAACAATGTCAAAAAAAGGTTGAAAATATCTTGGAAAAATAAGAAGCCAGTATTGGTTCATAGTTGCAGTGATTGTGCTGGGTGCAAATAGCTGAGCACCTCAATAAAAAAATTATTGAGCAAGTGAAATAATTGAAAATCACTATCAGTTTCTAAACGAATGTATGCTCTGCTTTTCCAAAAATCACAATATTGTTATATTTTTAGTGTATACGTTATAGACAAGTAATAATCAGCACAGTCTTGTGTCAGTCTCTTTACAGTAGATGGATATGGCTTCTTGGTTGTCTCTCGCTTGTAATGAGCAAGATGCTTGTCCATTCAAACTTGTATTTCAAGTGGTATGGGAACAATTTTGATTGCAATTTAAAAACTTTCTTTCCTTTTTGTGAACATGAGGCAATAGAGGATTTCTTGTAATTTTTATTTGACTTTCTCCTGCCAGTTTACAAAGTGTCTGTAACTTAGGTATTTTAAATCTGTAGATCCCAGCTAATTTAACTTAGTTGATTTTGCCACATGGTTCAAGGTTTCTTTTCAGTCAGTGTTCTTCCATGCACTCTCCCAGAAGTTTCAGAGGTAACTGCTCTCCAGGGAAGATAAATGTGTATTAGATATATGTATATTCATTGGATGGTGCATGGTAAAATAATTGCCCTGCCTGCATAATCTACTTAAGAGTTCTGAAAAATTATTTCCAGTGGACAGTGAAAAGCCCGGACAACTCCTGTATCCTTCTAGGACTAATCATTCTGAGACTTGCTGTCTCATAGTCGTGTTTGCGGTCATCAGCCTGTACCTCTAACAGTTTTTCTTGAACATGCTTGTTTTTTTCTTGGCAGTGGTTTTATGATCTCGTTTAGAGGGGAGAACTGTCACACCACAAAAAAAGGAACTCTGGTCTTTGGTTTGAGAGATGAACTAAACCTCAATTTGTATTCTGAGAGCTTAAAAAGTACGAGGAGAATGGACAACCATATCTTCACAAGGTGCCTTTCTTAGGCTGATAAGGAACACACTGTATACATCACGTTAACTCATCACTTTCATATCCTTCAGCGTGCATGACAGTGTCATTTAAGAACAGAAAATATGCAGAGAGCAAAAGGGATATGATTCGTGAAATTAATTGAGTGGTACCTGAAAAATCAGAAATCCAATCTTTAGTATAAGGAAAAAATACATTTAAATATAAGTCTGCCGCCTTTACCTTTTCCGCGAGAGAGAAAAGTGAAGACTTCTCTTTAAGATAACTATCTATCTAAATGCTTCTTTTCTAATTGATGCAACCCTAATGTATCTTCGCTGTTTTACAGGGTATGCTAGGACTTGCGATAAGAATTTCCTTTTGCAAATGCTGTACACAATGTGAAAATAGAGGGAACATATTCTTTTCTGCCTCTTTAAGATGTGTTGGAATAAATGTGTCTTTTTGAAAGGGTTTTTTTGCATATTTTTCAGATGAGTAACTCTCTTGAGCGTTGTGCTTTTATTACATAACATTTATGTTTTTAAAGTTCTGAGCATGACCTCAGGTTTTTATTTTGGTTTTAGTAAAGTGTTTGCTGCTTGTAGCCCTGTAAAACCTGAGAAATTTTCCTGTCTTCTAGCTCTGTAAGACTTGTATTCCCCACAGTTCATATGGGAGGCTTGAATGTGCGGTCTTTTGAGTAGAAAATATTTTCTTTAGTACTTTTAGAATTCAAAATCATTGGAATTTGCTCTGTATAAAATAATAACTTCCTGAGAAAATATTGGCACAAACCTTGGAAGCTGTTAGTTTTTGGAACTTTTGTTCAAATTACTCATTTTCTCTGCTTTATTTCTTCCTTCGTTTCATAGTTGGAGGCTAGTGGACAAAGCAAACTTGGGGCTGAAGGGCCTGCTTTGGAATCTGGCAAAAAGGCGATGACTTAGAAAAGAGAATATGCCTTTTGAGGGGGGCTAAAGAAAAGTCCTTGAACTGAAGAAACAATTTTAGGAGCTATGGCTTATTTTGTTGTTTGGCTCTGCAAACAGTGCCAGTTCTGGCACTTCCATGCACCAACTTCTGCTAATTTTTCTTGTGTGTATTAATATATTTATAGTTTTATAGAAAACAGTTATGAATGGATCTGCTTTAGTATTTGTGAAAGTTGAGACATATAATTTCTGTTGATAGTTGAAGGGGACTGTCTGATTGTGAATATCTTTGGCCATGAAGATTTTGGACAGATGTGATCATTCTACACTGTGTTGCTCTGAAAATATTTATATCTCAAAATCAACTTTTCAGTGTTATTGGGAATAAAATACATTCTGCAAACTTTCATTCCAAGAGGAGACATTTTTTTTCTTCTTTTCACACTGAGAACTGTGTGTCTGAGCTCAAATTTGTCTGGACTTGTATATGTATATCTTACAGACATGTTTGTGTTGAAGCGGCTATTAATGCTGTTTTAGGGATTCGTGTTAAATCTCCAGTTATAGTCATATTTCAGGAAGAATCCATTTTTATCTACAGAGCAGTGCAGTACAAGATAATGGTGATTTAAACACTCCTCATAGCATCATATGAACCTAGCGTTTCACTGTCTGGAGAGTGTAACTGAAGTTGCCATCTCTTTCAAGAAATCGAGTCTGACTTTGGTTTGCTAAAATTTTTTCCCTTTTAACTGCTGGTTGAGGAAACATTTAATGAGCATCCCAGCTGTCTGTGCATTGGAAGCAGATAGGCAGCAAAGTGAAAAGGCTTTTTCAGTCATCTCTAGTTGAAATCCAAAACTCCATAATTCACTGATTTAACAAATAAAAGAACTAAAAGCTTATCTGAAGTAAATTATTCTAGCGTTTAAAAGAGGACCCAGAACGCTTTCATAGTCTTATTTGCTTTGGTAACCCAGCCTTTTGAAAACAGCTATGGTAAATATTTATTTAGTTGCCGTAATACAGTATGGGTATATCTTTTGAACTCAGCAGTTAGGCAGAGTTAGGCTACTGCTTCTAAGAGTTTTAAGTCTTTAGTTCAAATGGTAAAAATTTATGGCTTTATATCACAAAGGATATTTCTAGAGGCTTATCCTGGAACTGTTATATTTTGGTTTTGTAACTCTGTTGTATTGTCATCTTTCTTGTATAGCTTGCTGTCAAAGCACATTCCGGGTCATGTGTTATGGTCTGTTCAGAGCAACCCTATGTTTTGCTAGTTAAATATTTCTCTCTGAGTTGGAAGAGCTGCGCTGCATATCAGAAGCTTGCAGTCAAACCTGCTGATGATTATTTGCTTTTCTCATGGCCGAATACTTAAAGTTCGCATGTGATTTGGGAGTAATCTTTGGAATTAATTTCTGTGTTGTTCAGCAACAGGAAAAACTTGGAAACTGGGATGATGCTTACTTTGTTTCTTAGTTTTAATCAGAAATTTCAATTTTAATAGGAGAACAGCATCTAGAGTAAATAGATTTTTGCAATTTTTAGAGCATGAAAGATCTTGTATTTTAACTCCAAGTCGGAGACTGAATAAATATTTTTTAAGTAAGGAAGCCTCATTTTTACAAGTCTTATCGTTGACCTCTAAGATCACTTTTTCTGTCATTTGTGGCAAGGGATCAAACACACTGTCTGCAAAACAGTACAATGTGTTCAAGTCTTAGTATTGTCAGGTCATGACTAAAGCTTGATAAGATGAGAATGATTTCCAGAATTACATGCACCCGTAATTTTTTAACTCTTTTGTAAAATATACTGAGATGTGAAATAGGGCATAGTGTTCTCAACAGAATACTGTGACAATAACTTTGACAATGCAAACATTCTTACTCGTGGAGCCGATTCAGTTGGAAACAGCAGTCGAAAAGGCAAAGTGGAAATACCATTAAGTTGTCTGAAACATTTAGTAGCAATGATCTGCATTGAAATAACTTGCTAAAATTAATTAATGCTTTTTGTCATTTCTTTTGCGTAGTAGTTTTCATGTGTGCACCACAGTCTTATCTCACAGCAAGAAAATGAGGTTCTTTCTGCACTGAGGATCTGAAGCAGACTGATCTGACTAATACTTTATTGCAGAGATTTATTACTTAATCTGCATTGGAGATTTTGAAGTACTAGCTGTTTTCTAGCAGGCTGATTTAGTTTTTGTTTGATTTAGGAATATTCAGAATAGAACTGCAGTAATTGGTGCTAGCTTTTGGCAAGTGCGGAATTACTTGTGCAGTAGTATTGTACTGAGAGAATATGGTGCATTTTTGAGGGAGGGGAAATCAGAACAATGTGCTGACTTGCTTGTGTGGGCTAATATGACTAACTTAGAATGAACTCTTTTTAAAGCTTTTTTTTTTTTTTTAGGAAAAACTGACAGGCTAGCCTCAGGTTTCAAATCAATTTAAATTGTCTAGCAAGCTCTAAGTCTCCCTTCGATCCACAAGGCCCTAGCAATTCTCCATGGTTTTGGGTCAGCAGTTTACAAACACTGCCTGGACCAATGATCTGTGAAATCAATCTCTGAGTCTTCCTAATGCTGCCTTGAACAGTTTCATTGATGGCAAAGTAGAAATGACTGTCAGACGTCAGGATTGGATTACAAAAATTGTAAAATTTAAAACATAGAGAAGACAAAATGTTGGTTAAAATGTTTGGAAAGTTTCTCTGCTCTTTGAATGAGATAATTTTGATTCTGCAGTTATCTGAAGGTGTGTTGCAAGATCCTGAGCAGGAA